>NC_091435.1:38863519-38958519 GCF_964237555.1 Oryctolagus cuniculus
ACTTGAAAAGGTAACTCGGTCATAGCGAGCGTGAGACAGAGTGAAATCAGACACTTTCAGCAGGGCAGAATCGGACACAGAAACATTAAAGCCAGTATTGCAAAGGAACAAGGTAGTGAAAGAATTGTCCAAATATAGTGCTTTAAAAGTACGTCATTATTTCTTAAACATCACATAAATCTGAGAATTGGGGAATTTTACTCATTTCAAATTGAACATTTTGTAGTCCATAGCCATTGGCTGCTTGTTAATATATTCAGTTGATTGGGTATTGATTTTATCTTACTCAAGTGACATTTGTTGCTTCATTGGTACAAGAGTTTTCCTTTTTATAAGTATTAAATCAAATTTTAAACAGAAAAGCCAGGTGAGAGTGTAGATAGTCTTTGCAAGGTTTTAATGCACTGATCTTAGGCAAGACTGGGGAACAAATTAGAAACAACTTGGGGCCAGAGCTGTGGCACAAAGGGTTAAAGCCGCATCCTGCATCCCATATGGGCACTGGTTCTAGTCCTGGCTACTCCGCTTCTGATCCAGCTCTCTGTTATGGCCTGAGAAAGCAGGAGAAGATGGCCCAAGTCCTTGGGACCCTGTGCCCGCATGCGAGACCCAGAAGAAGCTCCTGGCTCCTGGCTTCAGATCAGCTCAGCTCCAGCCATTGCGGTCTTTTGGGGAATGAACCAGCGGATGGAAGACCTCTCTCTGTGACTCTGCCTTTCAAATAAAAAAAAAGGAACAAGTGTACATTAGATGACACAGTTGAATGTCAAGTGCAGATATGGGACACCATTCTGTATGGACTGTTGTGCTCCTCTAGACTCATCTGTCAAGCTTAACCCTCAGTGTGATGGTAGTAGGAACGAGGGGGATACCCTTACATGAATTTTGCTACAAGGCAGGATAAATGTAACAGCAAATGCAGGAAGATATAGCACTAAGAGAATTTTTTCAAGATAATAGTAATTATATGTCTGTATTTTAACAGGAAAGATCCAGTAAAGAGAAGGAAAATAATATAGAATGATAACCAGAGTAATAAATGTAGGTAAGTGAGAGGAAAGAAAATCTAGTGTCCAGATGTAGGGATGGGATTTAAAAGCATAAATACTTCATCACAATGATACGAAAGCAGAACATAATGTATACAAAAGCAGATTCAATAGGTGGATGGATGGTAAATATTTGTGACAATCCTTTTCCAACAATTTCTATTTTTCCCGCAAGCTGGTAAGCAAACACATGTGCTTAAAATCATGGTGATTAGGTGTTGATTTTTAAAGAGAGAATGCTATAAAACAGCCATGTGGGAGAGTAATGATTATTCAACAGTATTGGGGGCCCACTTCCACTTTGTGGTCAGGAACCTGAAATAAGGTAAAACAGATGATTGGAGTTTTGGTTCAGCTTCAAGGATGCAAGATTGGAAGTAGATAATTTATTTATAAACAGTCCTGTAGAAATGTATACATTTATAAACATGTCTGTATATATAAATTTTGTGATACACACATTAAACAAAGAAAAACAAGTAAAATTAAGCTTAATACTTTATTTTACTTAACCTAATATTTCAAGATAGTATAATTTCAACAGGCAATCAGCATGAAAAGTTATTAATATAATATATTACATTTGGGCTTTTTGTGCAGCCTTCAAAATCCAAACTGTATTGATGATTGTCACATAAATCACACCTTGAGATTTCAAGTGCTCTATAGATGCATGTGGCCTCTTGGTAGCCATGATTGACAGTGATAATCTAGGGATATCAATTATGAAAGGATTGAGGAGGAAAATTTGGCTTCCAGAGAGCACTTAATTCAGAAAGTTTTTTGAAAAACAATGTGTTTAGGAAGAGAAGAGAGATTTCACTTTGAGCAGAAAGTTGAAGGAACCATTTTAAAAAGTGTCAGAGTGGGGCCAGTGTTGTGGTATAGTGGGTACAGTAAACAGCTATGAAGCCTATATCCCAAATGGGCACCAGTTCATGCCTTGGCACTTCTGATCCAGTCTCCTGTTAATGGCCTGGGGAAAGCATCAGAAGATGGCCCAAGTGTTTGTACCCCTGCCACCCAAGTGGGAGACCCAAATGATTTGCAGCCATCTGGAAAGTGAACCAGAAGATGGAATATCTCTTTCTTTCACTCAATATCCATAACTCTGTCTTTCAAATAAATAAATATTTTTTAAAATAAAAAGTGGGTCGGCGCTGTGGCTCAATAGGCTAATCCTCCGCCTGCGGCACCGGCATACCAGGTTCTAGTCCCAGTCAGGGCGCCGGATTCTGTCCCGGTTGCCCCTCTTCCAGGCCAGCTCTCTGCTATGGCCCGGGAGTGCAGTGGAGGATGGCCCAAGTTCTTGGGCCCTGCACCCCATGGGAGACCAGGAAAAGCACCTGGCTCCTGCCTTCAGATCAGCACGATGCTCTGGCCACAGCGCGCTGGCCGCGACGGCCATTGGAGGGTGAACCAACGGCAAAAGGAAGACCTTTCTCTCTGTCTCTCTCTCTTACTGTTCACTCTGCCTGTCAAAAAAATAAATAAATAAAAAATAAAAAGTGGTGGAGAATACAGTGCGTTTTGTTAAAGACTGTCTCTTTGTGCCAGTAGACAGAGTGGAGAGGTTCTAGGACTTAGGGAATGGGGTGAGCAGTAGCATACGGTGATGTGAGATGCATGACAGGGATGGTCTAAGTGTCTCAGGTTTGCAATGATGGCTGATAGAATCAATAGTATGATAAAATTTTCTCCTGGTATTTTCCCTGCAGAGTGGGATGGCTAGGCTAGGAGTCTTGGGCTACAAATAAGTGAAAAATGGATAATATTGCTACGTAAGGTCAAAATGCTAGGATCTCTCTTCATTTCAGCCATCAACATAGAGGAAGAAGTTGGAAAAGAAGCAGACGAAGTTTGCGTGGGACTTCAGCTAAGCTCCGAAGCACAAAGCCTTCCTGAGCTTTCTTCTGATTCCTGAAGGGAGCTGGAGAGGGAAGGCAGAGTTTTCTGTGTTTGTTTGTTTGTTTGTTTTTGACAGGCAGAGTGGACAGTGAGAGAGAGAGACAGAGAGAAAGGTCTTCCTTTTGCCGTTGGTTCACCCTCCATTGGCCGCCGCAGCCGGCGCGCTGCGGCCAGTGCACCGCCTTGATCCGATGGCAGGAGCCAGGTACTTATCCTGGTCTCCCATGGGGTGCAGGGCCCAAGCACCTGGGCCATCCTCCACTGCACTTCCTGGCCACAGCAGAGAGCTAGCCTGGACGAGGGGCAACCGGGACAGAATCCGGCACCCCGACCGGGACTAGAACCCGGTGTGCCTGCGCCGCAAGGCGGAGGATTAGCCTAGTGAGCCGCGGTGCTGGCTGTTTGTTTGTTTGTTGACAGGCAGAGTGGACAGTGAGAGAGACAGAGAGAAAGGTCCTTCTTTTTTCCATTGGTTCACCCCCACAATGGCCACTGTGGCCGGCGCGCTGCTGCCGGCGCACTGCGCTGATCCGAAGCCAGGAGCCAGGTGCTTCTCCTGGTCTCCCATGGGGTGCAGGGCCCAAGCACTTGGGCCATCCTCCACTGCACTCCCAGGCCACAACAGAGAGCTGGACTGGAAGAGGAGCAACCGGGACAGAATCCGGCGCCCCAACTGGGACTAGAACCTAGGGTGCCTGTGCCAATTGAGCCGCGGCGCCGGCCATTTTCCGTGTTTTAATTGTACTCTGCAATACTTTGCTTGCCATTTATTGCCTCCTTACTTGGAAGAACATGTTCCAGGGTAGAAGGATAGAAATGTTGGATTGACATGATCCCAGGTTTTCTGCCATTGCTATTTGTACAGCTTTCACAGGGGGCCAGCATTGTGATTTAGCAGGAAAAGTTGCTGTCTGTGATGCCAGCCTCCTATAAGGCTGTCAGTTTGTGTCCTAGCTGCTCCGCTTGTGATCCAGTTCCCTGTTAATGGCTTGGGAAAAACAGGGGAGGATGGCCCAAGTGTTTGGGCCCCTGACACCCACATAGGAGACCTGCAAGAAGCTTCTGGCTCCTTGTTTTAGCCCGGCTCAGTGCTGGCTGTTTTAGCCATATAGGGAGTGAATCTGCATCTCCTTCTCTCTCTGTAACTGTGATTTTCAAAATAAATAAATCTTAAAAAAGACATTATTCTTTATAAAGCTAGCAGATTCTCTGAAGAAAAAAATAATAATAGGTTCTCACATTGACAGAGTTTGTTGATTGCAAAGAGAAGTTCTTTATCTCTATAACAATGAATATAATAGTACCTTATCTTTTTATTGGCAGAAAAATAGACATGAGTAGGATTAAAACTTGAGGCTTCTAAGGTGACATTATTTCTCAAAAATTGACCTTAAATGTACAGTTTTGCTCTAAAATGAACACACTAGAGCTATTGGAGCTACTATTATCTATTGATCTAGGAGGTAAATAACCAGAGTTGTCAGAAAACAAAAATGAGATGAGTCCAATGAGTTCTAGACAAATATAATAGTTTGAAAGAAAAATGAGGAAAATTATAATGGTTTTGAAAGAAAATTAAACTTCTCAGAGCACCTCCCAGAATCCATAACATAATCACCTAATCTAATTTGTTTACATGCACTAAGGAGATTTTGCTTGTTTACTTGTTTGATATGAAAGGTAGAAGGAGGGGGAGAAGGGGAGAGAGAGAGAGAGAGACAGAGAGATAATGCTAGATCTTCCTTTTTTCCATCCCCTGGTTCACTTCTCAAATGCCTGCAACAGCTTGTGCTGGGCCAAGTCAAACTCAAGAGGCAGGAATCCTATCCAGCAGTTGGCAGGGACCCAACTACATGAGCCATTACTCTGCCTCATAGGTTACCCATTAGCAGGAAGCTGGAATGGGAAAGGGAACTGAGACTCAAACCTCAGAACTCTGGTATGAGATGCAGGCATCCCAAGCAGTATCTCAATTGCAGCACCGAATTCTCAGCCTCAACCTACACTATGGAGTTTTTGTATTTTCCGGTACTTGTTGTAATTTTTCTACAGTTTCATTTTTGTTTCTCTTCTAAATCTTTTCCTCTTCTTCCCTGGTTCCTTTGGTGAGTTTTTGGATGGTGTCTGGGATTGTGTATTATACATCCAATTGCAAGCATTTGGAGATAGTGGATGAGTCACTCTCTCACCCGAAATCCCCAGTATCCAGTAATAGAAAACATATTGGGCACTAAGGACAGATGCACAAAATGGCCAAGTTCACCCATGGGTGGATGATCCGAATAAAGTGACCAACGCAACCTCCGAACCACCCAGAGGCAGGCTTATCCTCCTCACCTTACATTTCAGGGAACTGAAACTCTGATTTGTGGAAGGGCACATGGATGGTAAACAGAATCAAAACAACTGCTTCTGATTTCACATTCAACCTCTGTCGCTTTATCACCTGACTGAACTGATGCATGGTCTCACCTTCAAATATTTTAAAGTGAACTGAAGAATTAGCCTTCAAGATTCAAATATAGAGGAAACTGATGATTATTTTAGAAAGACAAATTGCACATATTAACATTATGAAGTTGATATTCTTTCAGCAGAATCTAAGTTGTGTAAAAATGCATACATTTCCCTTAGGCTTTATATTTTCATTTGTCACATTATGTGTGAGGATAGCTCATTTTTAAAATATACCTATACTCTGTCTTTGGGGTGGTATGAAAATAAGTACATTTCATCAAAATGTGAGTGATGAACTAGGTATCTTTTATTCTTTATTCCTAGGACACACTAGGAAAGAAAAATAGTAGGAAGTCTCCATTACTGTCTCTTTTCTATTTATTACTGTAAGTTGGTGGCATTGCTTTCAGTTAATTTATGTTCAGTTCTATGGGAAAAAGGTTTTCATTAGTTACTGCAGACCAAAATAACAGTAATAGTGGAAGTCACCTTGATAATTTCACTTAAACTGTCATTGACTTTCAAAACATCTGTGAGTTTTATAAAATCTTATGGAATACTATTTTTATTAAGATTATGATTTTTGCATGAAATTTCTTGTAGGAATAATGCAATTTAGAAATACATAAGATAATAAATTTTCCTTCTTTTTAAGATATTGGGTGAAGAGTATTGTTTTAATACTATAGGTATAGTACTGCCATTAGATACTGTGTACATTTTCTATAAATTCTTATTTTTTATTTTTGCTTATACAATATCCACATTATATGCTCAAGTAGAGAGTGGAAATTCATTGCAGTGTACAATAAATGCTTTTTCTTGGCAACTTTAGCATACATTGTGCACAACAATGTATGAACCAGCCCTTTATATAGCATATGAATCCATTTTTTAACCAATAAAAAATCAAAGGTAAAGTGGTACATCAGAAACTCTCTATTTTGGTCTATATTCTTTGAAATTCATGGGAAAGCCACTCTGGATTCTAAAGGCACCCTCCACTTCCACCAATCCCACAAAGAAGAAAACATTCACCACTGTCACTTTTTTTGCTTTTCCCCCTCCTCATTATTCTTTAGTAGCCAGCCTGTGGTACATTGGACACTTCTGTCATTTATGATCTCGTGATAGATGGAAACTGAAAAAGATTGACGTGAGGTCAAAAAGAGAATACAGATTTCAAAACCTAAGGAGTGCGTTTGTACAAGACAGAGGAATATCTGCAAGCTAATTACACCTGTCCCACAGTGAAGACACACTTCATATGCTCTCCCTTAGTCTCAAGAATGCTCCAGATCTAATCATTTAAAACTGCTTCTCTTTCCTGTGTATGAAACTGGGTGAGGGGTTGACAGCAACTTTAAGCAGACATTGTGCTGAATAAAATACCTGCTGCCTAAGATAAAAATGAAGAGACGGACAACTTCTGCTTAGAAATCTACACCTGATTCCCCATATTCACATTCCCACAGGTGTTTTCTGTCTGTAGCTTATTTTCTGTCTCCTGAACCATTTACAATCCAGCACACACACACACACACACACACACACACACACTCCAACCATGCATTTTTTCAGACATCTGTGAATATAAACTTTGTACAGCTGTCATAAATTATCTACACAGTTTCTGTGGTTTAGTCAGCCTGATGTTTCTAGGCAGAGTTACACTCCCACATTGCTATGGGTGAGAATGTCCCTGTACAAAGTACCAGGTGAACTCTCCTAGGATTTCAAAGAAGTTAGCACTGGAAGAAATTCAGAGGAAGCCCCTTCAGTTTTCTTAGTTTATGCATAAAAACAAGGCCTTGAGAGATTAATTCATTTATTCAAAGTCACATAGTTTGCAGTATGTATATGCTGAGGGACAGTCACCAAAGGTACAGAAGTGCCCAAAAGACTCAGCATGTGTTATGTCTACTGCAAAATTGGCTTAACACAGGCTGTATTCGTTATAGGAAGGTAAGAGCATGGGAAAAGGTAAACGAGTGTTTTGTGATTACTAGCACAATGCACCTTAGAACTGCTTTGAGGCATCAAAAAATGGTTTCAGCTCCCTACCGCCTCTCTCTGTTGGCAAAGGAGGAACTGGATATAAAGCATTTCCATCACTAATGGTCAAAACAGTTCACCTGAAGGCATCTCCCTGGCTATCGCCAGATTGTTCATAGTTTTGGGTTGCCAGGAGTCTCTGAAAGACTGCTGGCTCTTGGAGGAATTAAGCGGTTTTGAGCTCAGGGTAGATTAAAGGGGCTGGTCATGCTTGGAATATTAAGCTGGTTTGTATGATCACTGGCATTTGATGTTGTCATGTTCATAACTTACATATGTGGTAAATAACTTTCGCATCTTTTAAATGGGGAAATGAAATCAATTTCTAACATATAATACAAGACGGTTATACACAGTCAAGCTATTCAACTATAAGGACAATTGATAGATTTTTTTTTAAGATTTTTTTTAAGATTTATTTATTTAGGGGCCGGCGCTGTGGCTCACTTGGTTAATCCTCCACCTGTGGCCCCAGCATGCCATATGGGCACTGTGCTCTAGTCCCAGTTGCTCCTCTTCCAGTCCAGCTCTCTGCTGTGGCCTGGGAGGGCAATGTAGGATGGCCCAATTGCTTGGGATCCTGCACCCACATGGGCTACCAGGAAGAAGCTCTTGGCTCCTGGCTTTGGATCAGCGCAGTTCCGGCCGTAGCAGCCATTAGGGGAGTGAACCAACGAAAGGAAGACCTTTCTCTCTGTCTCTCTCACTGTCTATAACTCTACCTGTCAAAAATAAAAGTTTAAAAAAAAGATTTATTTATTTATTTCAAAGTCAGAGTTACACAGAGAGAAGAGAGGCAGAGAGAGGGAGAGAGAGGCGTTCCATCAGATGGTTCACTCCCCAATTGGTCCCAATAGCCAGAGCTGCACTGATCTGAAGCCAGGAGCCAGGAGCTTCCTCTGAGTCTCCCACATAGATGCAGGGGCCCAAGGACTTAGGCCATCCTCTACTGCTTTCCCAGGCTGTAGCAGAGAGCTGGATTGGAAGTGGAGCAGCTGGGTCTTGAATCAGCACCCATATGTGATATCGGCACTTCAGGCCAGGGTGTTAACCTGCTGCACCACAGCGCTGGTCCCTCAATAGATATTTTCAACCATGCAAGAATTTGAAGCATGTCATCTATAAATGATTCTTAAAAAGAAACTTGAGGCTGGAGCGTCGGCTCACTAGGCTAATCCTCCGCCTGCGGCGCCAGCACACCGGGTTCTAGTCCCGGTCAGGGCGCTGAATTCTGTCCCGGTTGCTCCTCTTCCAGTACAGCTCTCTGCTGTGGCCTGGGAGTGCAGTGGAGGATGGCCCAAGTGCTTGGACCCTGCACCCCATGGGAGACCAGGAGAAGTACCTGGCTCTTGGCTTTGAATCAGTGCAGCATGCTGGCCGTAGAAGCCACTTGGGGGGTGAACCAACAGAAAAAAGGAAGACCTTTTTCTCTGTCTCTGTCTCTGTCTCTGTCTCTCTCTCTCACTGTCTAACTCTGCCTGTCAAAAAAAAATATCTGGTACATTAACACATTCCAATTGGGAGACTTGTAGAAGGTAAAGGAGAACCATACCATAAGTTTTAGTCTACCAAAACTGTTAAGATTAAAAAAAATAATCAATTCTCAATCTTTATCCTTTGTATTTATTTGAGAAACAGGGAGAGAGAGAAATAAAGGCAGGCAGACAGACATAGCTCCTTCTCTCTTGTCACTCCACAAATAGTCCAAACACCCAGGTCTGGGCTAAGCAAAAACTGGATGCCAGGAACCAGGAACTTAATTTGAGTCTCCACAAAGCTATTAGAGACCCAAGTATTTGAGCTATGATTTGCTTCTTCCTATGGAGCACAGTGGCAGGAAGCTGTAATCAGAAGTGGAGCCCAGACTCAAACCCGGGCACTCAAGTATGGGATGCAGGTGTCCCAGGTGGCAAGTTAACTACGAGACCAAATGCCTACCCCAACATGTATGTTTTGATTAAAACATATCTAACAAAAAGACCTAGAAGTAAAAGGAAAAAAAAAAAGAGAAAAAGAAGAGGAAGAGGTAGAAAATAAAAATTATTCTACCCACCTAAGAACTCTTTAACTTAAATCACATCTTAAAGTATTTTTGCTACAGGGAACTACCTGAATGTAACATTTATAAAGAGTCATTCCTATATCTACATTGTTAAGATATTATTATCTAGTTCAAAATCAAACAATATGATTTTATGCAGGGATTTTTTTGTGAGTTGTTTCAGGTTTTATATTGATGCAAACTTCAAATATGTAGCTTGTATGAGGAACATTTTCAATTGAATATTACTTTTTGTCTAAATGCTCTCCACATAGTGGGCCAGAGTAACTATCTACCCTGACATGCAAAGAACTGTACACCTGGCTAATCCATACTTATCCCCTTGAGTTACCATGCATCACTCACATTACACACATTATTTTGAAGTAGTGTCAACTGATTGAAACATTAAAGAGTACACATTAAAGATCAGAGGACTATCCTTGCTCCTGTCTGTCTCACCTCTCTAGATAGAAAGCTACATAACAGGGGTGGGGGAGAAACAGAGAGATTTGTGCATACACGGACACAACACTTCATTAGTGATTGAATTGCTCTCAAGAATTGATGGCTCATTCTTCAGAAAGAGCTTCACTCAAACTCATTCAAAGGACTCAGTTCTCAGCGCTGGAGTTTTCAGTTCTAAATTTTCCTACTATGAGTTTTCTTCTCCTTCCTGTGGCAGCAGACATGGTATTAAGGTTAAAAAGTTCACAGACACCCACACCAACCATCCAGGTCCTTAAAGGGTTATTTTGGCCCTTATAATTGGCCTACACAAAATTACCAAAGAGACTATCAGGCACCCGAAATTTACATTACAATGACATATCTTTGGTGCTTCAGCATTAAGCCAAGACTAATAATAAATGCTGTGATTACAGACTACACATAAGAACTCCTCAGTATAGCCTCATAGAAGCCCACTCAACATATGAGAATTCTACTATATTGGTGTAGCACACCACACCTAAAAGTGTCTTTTTTCACACTTATTTGGCATTCCTAATATTAGAACTAAAACATATTCTGCCAGTGTATTGCTTATCACCTGACCATAGGACAACCTCATATTATGAAGAGTACAAAAGTAATAGTTAGCTACAAATTCAGATACAGAAAGTTGGTGAGGTCTGTGTACAGAAATTTACTTGTTTCCAATATAAAAATCACAATTGAAAATAAAGGAATGATAAAAAAGCATTCCTGGAGCAAATGTATATTAGTATAAAACCAAGGAACTAAGTGAAGCTACAAACAGGTTTGTAAAGATAAAGACTACCTAGAAAGTGGGTTAAAGGTAGATTTGGGAAAGTTGTTTTCCTTCCTTGATGACTAGAACAAGGGGAGTTATTGATTTTATCCAAATTTATTGTGCTCCAAGCAAAGCAGGATTAAACAACTGAATTTTAACTCAAGATAGACCAGTTTATCTCATCTCCCAGGGCACAAGTATGCATCCTGGCTAAGCTGTTTTCTAGTACCCAAGGAGTGTTGGTCATTTCTGTTAATGCCTTTGGTGAGTTGTAGCTTCCTTTACATCATTTTGTATTGGACTTCTATTTTCCCAGTTTACTACTTGAGATTCCAGTATATATGAAATCCATTTTATATTTACTGCTTGGGGTCAACAGCAACCTAGGAACAGCAGAACAGACAACATTCATAGGAGAAATTAGCGGAGCATCTGTGTCTTTTTATAGAAAAACTTTTTTTGACTTTTATTTAATAAATAGAAATTTCCAAAGTGCAACTTTTGGATTGTAGTGGCTTTTTGCCTTCTGGATAACAAGGATCTGGTATGAGAATTAAAAAATCATAATGGGAAGAAGAAATAACTGAGCTAATTTACCTTTTATATTTCTACCAAGAGATGTTGTTAACAGAATGCTCCTTGAACTTAACTGTGAAAACACCCAGTTGTTAATCATTCAATGAATGTTTCTCTGTATAGAAGAAACAAATGAAATTCTCCAAATTTACCTTGCTCATATTCACTCCCCAACAAATAGATACGCATACACATGCAATCACAAGCTGGTATCAGTGTAGAACACTAACAACTCCTGGGAGTTGGGGACAGTCCACACAGTAAAGCGACTTATTTCTGGAAATAGAAGCATGGGTTTCCCCCACCTCTCTCCAACTGGCTCTGAGGAACAGCAGTTCTGCCCTTCTTTAAAGCCTGTGGCGGCAGGATAATCCTCAGGAAGTACTTTGAAGCCTTAGGTTCCTTTTAATCTCATGGCTTTTGCCACTCCTGATTTTTCTTAAAAAAAAGAGAAACCCTAACAAGAATATTTATTTGCTGATTCCTGATGAAAGTTACTAAACTGTACTTCATCTATAGGTCAAATCCTATTATGACAGAAACTATTTCAATAAAATTTTCCATGTAACAAAAATATCCCAAGCTGATTACCCTTTATTTCAGAAAATATTTCATCAAAATTGTAGTAGCAGGACCACAGCCAAACTCCTGTAGAGTTCACTATAATAGGACCTGATTTATTATGCATCTGTGAATACCCTTATTCACAAAAGCTATTCATAAGCAATTCTCTGTTTTCTGTATTGACGTTTTTCTATCAGGAATAGATGACATCAAAATTATTATTCTATTTGTATAGTTCCAAAACACATAAAATTCATTGTCTTTAGTCAAGCCATTTCACTTTCCAATTCACAGACTCTTATTTGCCAAGTCCGGTTAGTCATTAGTATAAATTAGGCTGGGTCTACAATTGTAATGACCCATGCCTTATTAACCTCCTCCCTTTATCAAGCACTGTGATTTAAGAGATACCAGTTCATCCAACACAGGCTGCAAAATTCACATCAGTCACTCTGGAAATAATAATGAAAGAAAGCTTTTTAACAACATAGAACGAAACCCTTAGCCATACAGGAGCATTGTTAATTCATAAACTTAAAACTAGAGAAAGATGAGAGTAAAGATTATATGCAAATATGCATGCATCTATTCAGGAACATGTCACTTCAATTGTGATGCACTTAGCTACTCCAGACACTGAATTCTAAGCATGTAAAAGATCTGGTAATAGGTTATAAATGCAGGTAGCATGACTTAATGGACTAAGCTCTAGGACTTAATGGAATCAAGGAATGAATTTTAAAACCTCTCTGCCACTAACAGGTTATATAAACTTTAGGAGTCACTTAAACTTTTAGCAGTTTTAGGCTTATTATTTCCAGTTAGTAACTTCTGAAATATTGTCAAACTCCACACTGTTATCAGTTAAAAATATACTAGTAGAAGTGTCCATTTCTATGTGTCCATATGCTTATGTTTTCATACCAGTATTTTCTTTTTACTTTATGCCTAATTTAAATAATTGTTAAACGTGATTTTACTTTTTATCCTTCCTACCTTTCACACAGCACCTTTCTAAATCAGCAAATGCTGATCAGTAATAGCGATCCTCTTTCTTTACAATTGTAAACATTGTATTTCATATGTATTTACACTAGAAGTGGCACAAAAAGTTGGATGTAGTCTAACGGTTCAAGAAAATTGTATTTTCTAGTCACATTTCCTTGCCTACTGATTAATAGTACAGAAAGGTCATTGGAGAATGAGCACATTTTTTTAAGATTTATTTATTTATGTGAAAGAGTTTATAGAGATAGAGGTTCACTTACCATATGATCACACAACAAGCAGGGCTGGGCCATGTTGAAGCCAGGAACCAGGAGCTTCATCCATTTTTCCCATATGTGTGATAGGAACCCAAACACTTGGGCCGTTATCCACTGATATTTCCAGTCCATTAGCAGGGAACTAGATTGTCACTGGAGCAGCCAGGACACGAATCAGTGCCCATATGGGATGTTGGCATTGCAGGAGACAGCTTTACCTGCTGTGCCACAATGCCAGCCCCAATACACAAGTTTTAATCATCTTATCTTTACACATTGGTTGTTAGTCATATGTGGGGAATGTGAGGGATCCATTTTCTTCTCTGCCCCTTGAATTTATGCTAACATAAATCAGTGGAACCCTTTCTCCTGGACAAGATGAATGAAAAATGAGAATTGTAGAAATCAAGTGTGAGTGTAGATATCATGAATGAGACAACCTCCTTTATTTATGATTACCCCCCCCAAATCAATATGAATCAAACATCTCGTTTTGCTCTGGAACATGCCTCCTGTCGTAGAAAATCTCAGAGTAAGACTATTCACTGACCTGAGCCGTCTGCCACTCAAACAGTCATTCATTCAGCAAGCCTGGTGAGATGAAGGTGACTAGGACAAGAGGACATCTGCCTGTGTTAGAAAAAAAAAACCATGCCACGTAGATACTACCATAATAGATAATGTAACAAGCTATCATATTCATCATTCTCAAAGACCTGGGCACTTTGTAAATCATCCATGAATTTCTCAGTTTATCTTCATAGTAATTCTATTGAGGAAAGTACTGTAATGATCTGATATTTTACAAGGCAATTGAGGCAGAGAGAGGATGAACTACTAAATTGGTTAAACATGCATTTAAATCTGTGTACGCCACTCAGAAATATGTTATAGCAACTCATATGGGAATCTGGTAGCTAGAATAACTCCTCAGCTGGTAAAAAACATACTTATTCTCAGAAGATAAAATTTTTGTATTCCAAAGGTCTCTTTTATTTATGATGCAGATCTAAATCAATCTTCTAGAAAACTTACCTTGCTTAGGCAGTATTATCCTATAGAATCATGTTTTAGTAAAGTGAGTAAATGCATGTCCATGTAAAGGAGGAAGTTTTGAGAAAAAAGGAGATTACAGATGGTATTTATTGTTTACCTTCTGAAGTCACTACGCAATCTATATTAGTAAATTCTTAGCGTAACACAAATATGAAGAGATTGTCAAATCTACTTTACAGATGAGAAATCTAAAGGTCCAATAGTTTAATTGACTCCCAAAGATTATCCTAGTTGGAATTGGAACAAAATCTTGAAAATTTTAAAGATATGCATGCTCTTTTCACCACATAAATAAAATCTTCTTCATTCCTCCTTCATTTCCAACCCTAGCATGCAAAGCTGAGCCTAATTACTCATTGTAAACTTACCTTTTCTCTCATTTCATAGATTCAACATAATTATTCTGAAGAGAGGATGTCACTGCCTCGTATGTAATATCTAAATATCTAATCATCAAACAAGTTGAAGGTTGAGAGTCAAAGAGTTCATTTGACCATACGGTCCAAATTCTATTATAAAAGATGGCATAAAGTGTACTCAACAAAACACAGACTTTCCATTATTTGATTTGCAATAATACATATTCATCCTTGAAAACAAAAACACCACAAAATATAACCCAGGCTTTGGTAGAATTATGTGCACATACCATAGCTAATCTTTGAAAGAAATTCAGACTGACCACAAAACCTCTAAGAAGGGAGGAGCAGTTGAGGAAGAAGAGCAATACACACATGTTGATTAAATTAGCTTCAGAACCCATCAGAAAGTGAATGGATGGCAAGGGCTAATACAAATGAAATTCTCATCAGGAGCGTAAAACAGAACTTGTGCTCAGGAAAGTTTTTATTTCAACTGTGTTTAAGTAAAGCAGCATATTGAAGTCCATACCCTTAATAATGCTATGCAAATTTCCTATGTGCTACGAGTGCTTACTGGGGACTTAATCTGTCAACTCTAGAATATGCAGAGTGACACCATCCTCAATCTATAAAACTAGAAATAAAAGTTCGGCTGGGATTTGCCCTAGTTTGGCCATCAGTCAGAGAGAATGTCCTTGGCATAGTAACGTGAATAAGAATGACCCTGGTATCCCAGATCCTAAGAGTAGAGATAATCTCTTTCTGTGATAAAGCCATACTTACAAATAGGATATTTGAAACCTCACTTGTGTGTGCATTAAGGGCAGAAGTTGCTCAAATCTCTAACAGTCTCCATACAAAATTTGAGAAACTTAATATTCCTATAAGCTGTCAACAAAGAATGTGATCATGGAGTCAAAGCTATCAAATAAGCCCAACTTGAAACCCATACTTCAGAATTAAAATGCATGTGTTCTGTGGGCATATGGTAACCTATATAATCTAAGACTATGCACAGATGCCTGCTCAAAATTGATGTGTGTGCCAAAACTTTCCAAATTATTGGACAATAACTTTGCTATACAGTGTAGAAATATGGTAAATACATTTAACACATTCTTGCCTTTTTCTTTTTGACATTGATTCTTTTTTGCTAAATATCATTCAACATACTGTCAAGGGAAAGACATCAGGCTGCCCATTGTAGAGAATCTCTTGGGGTAATTCTTATTTTACAGAAATATGTTTCTCTCTTACTAAGGCTACAGCTATTAAAAAGAACATGGTATAACAAAATCACTTAAGGCCATGAGAGCAGAGGCTAAGAACAATACTCAATCTGCCATGAATACACTTAATTCATCAGAAATATGAACTAGACAAGTGATCTAAATAATTTTAGTCATGTAACACTTTCTAGAAGCAAAACATGGAATATAATATATAAATATGTACACACACATACACACACAAATTTTGGCATTGCTGCTTCCATGGAAGCAAATATGAAGGGTTCAACACCCACAAAATTCTCTATGATTGGTCTCCAATATTCATATTCTATAGACATTGTCAGATTGCTAAAGTCAACTTATAGTTGCAAAGATTCCTTTCAATTTAACAATAAGAAAATATCTCTTTAATTTTGATATTTGATACCTCAATTCCATTGTACATATATTCGATGGTTCTAGGAAATGTGAGAAAACCCCTGAATTTCTTAAATTGTTTTAATCTAATTACATTGGCTTAATGTAGTTACCAAAATAACAAAATTTCACTCACTTATGGGATAAATGAGAAGAAATGCCTACCAACTGATGTACGGTTCTGATCAGATCTGTTTATACCAAGCAATAAGTCTAATGATTTTGATGCAGCAGGAAAGCTTACTGATGAATTGAAAAAAAATAGAAAATAAATTGGCTTAAAACTAAAAGAATATAATCACTGTTGCTAATGCCAGCATCTTCCTCTAAAGAAGCAAAGTCGAATCTAACACTTTTACAAAGTCATTCATTTAGCTTTTGAGAAGTGGAAGGGTAAGTTGTCCTATCTCATGAGAGACTCAATGAGTTTCTGGCAATGTAAAATCCCTACACCTGAAACTGGAGTCCTGTATCTCACATGTGCAAGGACAAAGACTCAGTTGGTTATGATTGAAGGATCTAAAAGAAATGACAGTTCTTACAAACTCATTATTCTTGAATAACTAGGAGAAAAAGTCATAACTTACAATATAGTTACTTTAAGAAAGGTGAAAAGAAGCACTCCTTAAGCATTATTGGTGACCTCAAAATGGTTAGTTATGAAAGATCCATTGTCTTTTTATATGCAAAAATAGATATTATGAAGCTGCTGAAGGAATTCAAGAGCAAAGAACTGATAGACAAAGTAGCTGAATGGTAGACATAACAACAAGATAAGCTCTGATCATTTGAGAAAACCAAGTAATTTTATTATGATAGGTGATTTATGAAATTATAAATAGCAGATAAAATGCAAATCTAGAATTATTGCAATAGCAAAATGTACCTGATCCCTAAAGAAATACATCGGTTTTACCATTTGTTCTGCCAGATTAAGGGGAAACTCTCAGCTTTTGTTGGTTATCTCATTACATTAGCAAAGCTTTTTTTTTAAATGAATGTCCAGAGGAATTTGATTGCTATTTTTGGCATCAGAAAATCTGGTTTAAACTAGGAACAGTTTTCTATTCAAGGCACATGCCTTATAATTACCAATTCATTAATTTCTGCACATTACTGTCATTTCCATTTTGTGTGAGAAAACTAAAAGACAAAGGTTTCAGTTCAAGTATTTAACACAGCATATGGTATAGGTGATGTCAAAAGAAAAGCAATTCAGAGAGGGCAAAGCATGGACTGAATATTGGAAAGCATGCAGGAAGTACCCTAGTCAAAGGGACATGGTATGAGAATACTTCCTGGGTTTAAGGAGCTGCTTTGGAGATTTTGCGCAGGGTATGGAGAATGGAAGGATGACACATGCCAGAGATTGATGGGCTGTAGGTAAATATTAAGGCATAGTAACAGCAGAGGCTTGGGTAGCAAAGCTGGATCTGCATTATAAAGTATCTTGAAGGTCATGCTTACAGATATCGTTTCCTGTAGACCAACAAGGAAACATTAAAAGATGTGAGAAAGATATTTGCAATTCCAATGTAATTGTTCTAGTTAAAATGTTGAAAATAATTTGGAAGGCAAGAATTCTTAAATTATGGGATTGTGTTATAAGGCTCTCTTCCATAATGTGGGTATCAACGTCTTATTAAAGGCCTGACTCAGGTCAACTACAGAAAGTGTAAATTTGAGATATATTAAGTGAATGAAATTAATAGGACTTAGCAATCATTTGACATGGAGAACAAAGAAAAGCCAAATATGGTTACCAAGGATCTTATTCCGTAGTCAGTAGAAGTGCAAATTGTGTAGCAAAAGAATACCAAAGAAGATGTAGATTTAGTGTGTGGAAAGAAATGCATTCAAATTCTAGAAACAGGAGTTAATAAGCTTAATTGGATCAGTAATTGGTTGTGGAATGTTCCATAAATGGGCATGCATATATAATTTTAGGAGAGTATGAGACACAGTTGACCTGAATATCTAGGTGTCAGACTTCTGTGCATTAGATAGATGTGACCATAAGAATAAATGTGTACAACTAAAAGAGAAGAAAATTAAAACCCTTTAGAGGTTTGGATAATCCATGTGAATACAATCATTAAAATGCAAGAAGGATTAGGGACTTCATATAAAGTGTAACCAAATGCTATTTTTAAATGTTTACTATGTTGTTAGTTTTTAATACTATTGATTTGTTAATGTAAACTTTCCCTTTGTACTTGGGAAATGTTATAAGATGAAGTAGAAAAAAAATGTATATTGCAGAGACCTCTCAAAGATACATATGGTCTATTTGGGAAGAACACAGCTATACAAGTGAAATAAGGAAGTGGTTAAAGAGGAAAATATATGAAGTAATGAGTGGTGGCTGATGGAGGTAGACATAGAGTTTTATCTCCAAAATAGAATGTAATGTTTTTATGTAATGAGATTACTTTTCCATCTTACCTCCTTGCTACAATGTCCTCTTTAATCTAGGAATAGAAGAGAATGATGGATAAAACAGGCCATATTCAAATCTTTTCTGTGTTATTTTTGTGAGAAGAGAGAAGTTTTAAAAAAATACACCAGCATTTCTCAAAGTCCATTCCACAAAAAGCATAATGCTCTTCACAGAGCACAAAGAATCTTGAATCTTGAAGACAATAAGAAATCCTTCTATAACAAGACCTGATTGACTTGGTTTAATGTAGAATTTCATAAAATTGTTTGCCCACAGAAAAAATTACCTCTTAATATCTACTGATATTGTCTTTGTTGATATTGAGTTATTGTAACTTAAAATCATCAACCTTTGAAATCCTAATTCACATTATTGCTATTATTGCTATGATTTGAATATTTGTCTCCCTAAACTCAGGAGTTTATCCTCCCCAAAGGGTTATGTTAATGGCACCTAAAGGGTGGAAATTTAGTTATTTTTTGGCATTTGCAAGTTGGGCCTTCATAAAGTCATTAGCTTCAAGTAGTCTGTTAGGCTGAAGCCTGATCACTGTGCAAGAGACCACACGGTTACAGACAAACACACACCGCTTATTTCTTGCCAGGGGCTCTCTTCTACTACCTTGGGACTCTGCCAGCAAGTGCCTCCTAAGAATCTAATCCAATGGGACACACCTATTCTTGGACTGTGAACCTCCAGAGCTGTGAGCCAAAATGAAATACCTGCCTCAGGTATTTTCTTATAGTAATGAAAAGCTAACACAATTATTTAGAAGTGCTTAAAGGACCTTTATAAAAAGAACATGTACAAAGTATGATGCACCTTTTTCCTGAGTCACACTGGTAAGTGGAACTACTCAAAGAACCTACATCAAGCAGTCTACAAGTCTAGAAAAATGATAAAGCCATTGAACTTGTAACCATATATTTCAAGAGGAGACATACGAGAAATATGTTTAGGCGGATGGAAACACTGGTTATAGAGTAACATAGAAGTCAGGGTATATGGAAGAAACCAAAGCTAATACATATTATTCCAGTGTTCAAAACACAAAGGTCAACAGACAAAAATACAAAGTGCACCATTCCTGGGATACATAGCAGCATGCCTGTTACTCAGCAATGTTACAGGAGGTACATCTGTGCTAATGGAAAAGTCGGAGGCAGGAGAGTGAATAGAGCAACACAATAGCAATAGCAGAAGCCCAGATAGGCCTTTTATTAAGGAAAAAAGTGGATAGAGATTTAAGGGAAAGAATGTGATGGGAGCTAACATTCTGCTTAAAAACTGTTTCATAGCACACATTATAACCGTCTGAAACATTGCTATCAGCTGAAGAGGATGGCTAGCCTTAGCATACTAAAATAATGTGAAAATAAAAATGGATGAAAAGGTTCTTTTTTTAAGAATCTGGGTTAAACAGTTATCCTATTAATCATGCAAATATCTATAATTAAATAGAAAATATATTAAATTGATTATTTAATAATCATTTGTAAATCCATATTACTTAGATCATTAGTACATAGACTATTCTCTCATTCATTCATCATTTGCTATTATTTACTGACCTGTAATAATGTATAACTCTGATGCAATTCTCATTGAGATGATGTTTAAACAGATATGCTTGATGTCGGGCAAAGTCTGTTGTGGGGCCTGAGTACAAGCTAATTTGATTGTGTCTCCAAGTTGACAATTTACCACATGAGTGGCCTGTACATGCTTTCTTACTGGCTAGATATTTTTGTCTCATACTGTTCCATCAAGTGAATGAAGGTGTTATTCCATCCTCAATAAGGGAGGATGTCATATTTTTTTCAGATTTATTTATTTATTTGGAAGTAGAATAACAGAGAGAGCAGGAAAACATTGACAGTCCATCGGCTGGTTCACTCCCCAATGGCCTATATCAAGCAAAAACTAGGAGCCTTAAATTCCATCTGTATCTCCCACAGGTGGCAGGGATCCAAGTACTTGGGTCATTATCTAGTGACTTCCCAGAAGCACTGGCAGGAAGTTGGATTGGAAGAAGAGTCAGGACTCTAACCAGCACTAAAATACGGGGTGATAGCATCACAGCTGTGGCTTAAAACACCATGCCATAGCCCCTGCCTCCTACAAAAGAGTTTTAAAGACATCCACAAGTTCGATTAATTATGCTGAGCTTTTGTTTCATAATTGTGGAATACCAGAGTACTTCACAAAGTTTGTGGAAAATGTAATTAAAAAGTAAGTTAATTTTTCTTAGTATAGACCTTTGAGAAAGCTCATGGAAGATGCAAATTATGAAATTATGGATTTCAAACATCTTTGCACCAAAATAAAGTTATCTTTAATTTACATTTTCCACACATATTTTGAAATAACCTTAAATGGTAGGTATAATCTAGTTATATCATTAAACAAGCAGATGTATGTTCCAGTTATTAGTACAATGTTCTGAAATATAGATCAACATGAACTGTTGTTGGAAAAAGAAAAGCTATGCTTTCTAGGCAATATGTGTTAACATTTTGTTTTCCTTTTACTTTTTTTCAGTTGTATCTGTTATGAAATAGAGAAGGCAATTTTACACTTGCATTTTAAAACTTTCAATCTGACTAAATGTATCTAAAATATTCCTTACATTGAGCTTTTTCAAACTGAAAAACAGTTTCCTAAATTGTCAGTAACAGTGACTCTAAGCTGATGGGGATATTTTGAGCACAAGGTGCAGCAGAATTTTAAATAACTTCCTCTCACTCCTCATCAGTATCTATATGATTTCTAATCATTCCTGTACACATCAGCTGTGATGAGAATGAATCCAGGTGTGATGAGCATGATGTTCTTGTCTTTCTGAAGGACGTTTATTTTTATTTATGCCATTGTGTTTAGGCTTTTCAAGTACTATTTAGAGCAAATAGCCAGACAAAACTTCCAAGTGAAACCTTTTGCTCTCTGCAATTTTGAGGGAGGGCAGAATTTCTTCCTGTTTGGATAAAGGTTTCCAATTGGAATAGTGTGAGTGAGGCTAGAATACTAATTCTGAAACTGCCCTTCCTCTGCTCTCATGTAAGGGATTATTTTCTAAGTAGTGTCTCCATCTGAAATTTTAAAACTCTCTAGAAAAATTGCAAGAAATACTTATTTCCCAGTGTCAACTTCTCTTACATGAAAAACTTTTCAAACTATATCTGGTCATAGATAGAATTATTATGGCAAGAAGAATTTTCCATAATTATAGACAAACATGTAAACCTTCTTGGAATGAAGGTTCCATTTCCGTATTGTATTATGAGATTAGAGTCTCAGAAAAGAAAGCATTTCATTTATTGAGCTAACAGTGGATCCGAAAACCTTATCATAATATGATTTTTGATGAAGCATGTATTTGCTCACTAAAAAAGTGATTCCTGTTTATGTTCCCATGATGATTTTGAACCTTGATTCATCCACAAATCTAGTACTTCATATTTACTGCTGCTTAAAAGGGGGGGGGGGGGGGAGCAAGAGCTAACCAGAGGAAAAAAGTTTACTGTTAGTGGCCCACCTAATCTCACCCAGGAAATGGTTGTATGTGGCTGATATTTATTGAAGCTGCATACGTAAAACTAGTAAGATGTATTTCATTACCCTTGTCAGATGCAAATAAACTTGCAACCTTTACACAGCAGCAGGATGTATTGTCTAGTTCAAAGAACGATAGCGTCTGCTTCTGAGTTTGGTGTAGTCTAATTTCATAACGTATACACAAACAAGATTAGTTCTCAGAACTACATTGCAACCATTTTAGAGCTGTAAGTCAGGTGCTTGATGAGCTTCTGAAAATATTTGTTTAGTATTCCAAATAATACATACAGTTTACAGTGTTATCCTGAGATAACAAGGAAATGTTGTTTCAAATAACAGCTTACTTAGTAAACATGGTTTCCAGTAGTGATACTACCCACCTATCGTGAGACTCCACACATTGATTTCAGGTATGCCCATATCTATAACTCACGTACCAAAAAAATTATGAATATTAAAGTGAATTGGCTGACATTCTGCCAAATAAGATTTTCTCTAGCAGCTACAAACACACAAATGGATTAATGCAAATTAATTGCTATGAAAATGCTTTATTGCATTGATGAAAATTACATTTCACTTGAAGTGAAACAGAGGAGAAATGTAACTATTAAAGGCCACCAGCAAAGTAGAATAAAATATGTTTGAAATAATTGTAATGGAAAGAATTAAACATCTGTCCACATTCCTCAAACTTTAGCTTATAAACTGGTATTTTCCATATATATATATTCACTTGATTTTTTTTTTTTTTTGACAGGCAGAGTGGACAGTGAGAGAGAGAGAGAGAGAGAAAGGTCTTCCTTTGCTGTTGGTTCACCCTCCAATGGCCGCCGCCGGATTGCTGCGGCCGGCGCATCGCACTGATCTGAAACCAGGAGTCAGGTGCTTCTCCTAGCCTCCCATGCGGGTGCAGGGCCCAAGCACTTGGGCCATCCTCCACTGCACTCCCTGGCCGTAGCAGAGAGCTGGCCTGGAAGAGGGGCAACCGGGACAGAATCCGGCGCCCCGATCAGGACTAGAACCCGGTATGGCGGCGCCGCAGGCGGAGGTTTAGCCTATTGAGCCGCGGTGCCAGCCTTCACTTGATTTTTTTAAAATAATTTATTTTTTGGAAGGCAGAATTGCAAAGAGAGACAGAGAGACAGAGAGAGAGAGAAATCTTCCATCTGCTAGTTCACTCTCCAAATGGCCCCAACAGCCAGAGTTGAGCCAATCCAGAGCCAGGAGCCAGGAGCTTCATCTAGGTCTCCCATGTGGGTGCAGGGGCCCAAGTACTTGGGCCATGTTCCACTGTTTTCCCAGGCCCATTATCAGTGAGCGGCATTGGAAATGGAGCAGCTGGGACTCAAACCGGCATCCATGTGGGATACTACAACTGCAGGTGGCAGCTTTACCTGTTAAGCCACAATAGAGGCCCCTTTTATTTGAATTTTTAAATTTTTATCTTCTCAAGCTTCATTTATATTCTTCAACAAAGAATGAAGTACACATAAATGCCTGAATATCCTGATATAATTTATTTCAACAGTTGACTTAAATTTTTAAGTGATTACATTTTGGGTTCCTATCTGTTCATTAACTTTTTAAATATGATAATAATCAAATCTGCATTATCTATTTTTTCTTCTCATGAATTTTTATGAAGTTATAAGATTTCAAAATTTAATTCTAGTTATTTGTTTATCTATTTGCTTCTAAGGTGCTTGTCACCGGGATGATTAAACATGCAAACATTAATTCACAAAAATGTAGATAGCTAAACAGATAAATGTGTGAATGTCTATATGTATAATTCTGTTGTTTAAAAAACTGTTTATTTTAGTTGAAAGGCAAAACTTACAGAAAGAGAAGGAGAAACAGAAACAGAGACAAAGATATCATCCATTTGCTGATTCACTCCTCCAAATGGCAGCAAGAGCCCATTCCGGATCAGGCAGAAGCAGGAGCCAAGAACTCTATCCTGATCTTCCATGTGGGTGGCAAGGGCCCTAGTACTCACGGCATTTTCTGCTGCCTCCCAGGCATATGGCAAGAAGTTGGATCAGAAGCAAAGTAGCCAGGATTCAAACCAAGACTGTGATATGGGATGCTGACATTAATTTGCTGTGCTACAACACCAGCCTCTATAAAATGTCTTGTATAATACATATTATGTATAGTAATGACAATTAATTATAATACATGCAAATATTACTTTATTTATATACCTACCTGTTTGGTGGAGTCTATAGATGTGAGAAATGAAACCCATACATTATTAAGTTTCTATATGTTTTTCTGATCATTCATGTGAAAATGTCACAGAGGTTTGAATATAATAAAATTAATATAAATAATCACCGGCGCCGCGGCTCACTAGGCTAATCTTCTACCTGCGGCACCGGCACCCCGGGCTCTAGTCCCAGTCAGGGAGCCAGATTCTGTCCTGGTTGTTTCTCTTCCAGTCCAGCTCTCTGCTGTGGCCCGGGAGTGCAGTAGAGGATGGCCCAAGAGCTTGGGCCCTGAACCCACATGGGAGACCAGGTGGAAGCACCTGGCTCCTGGCTTTGGATTGGCGAAGCGCGCCAGCCACAACACACCAGCCGTAGCAGCCACTTGTGGGGTGAACCAACAGCAAAAGGAAGACCTTTCTCTTTGTCTCTCTCTCTGACTGACTAACTCTGCCTGTCAAAAAATATATATATATAAATAATCAAATGGAGTTCAGGTTGAAAATTTTTAGAAAGCATCCTCTGATAAATACATTTCTAAATCACTTATTTTAGTTGTAAACAATTGTGTATAATATTAAATATATTATAATACATCACCATCTTAAATTCCCTTAAAGATTCAAGTTTTATTCCCCATTTGAAGTTTTAGACTTGTATCAGCTCCAATTTTATTTATTTTACACAAAAATCACTTTCCAACTGGTTATTTCTTTATCTTTTAAATATGTGTCATTAAATAAATAAATTTCAAAGAAAGGCAAGAAACGAACAAAGCAACTGAATTATAATGATTTAAGTATATAAAACGTATAAAAAATCACCAAGAGACATGTGTACACTTCTGAAGTCTTATATATTACATACACACTACCAAATAGTGGTGATGTCCTTCCTTCTCTGACATTTAGGTAAACACTTTACCATTATCAAGGAAGAAAATCAAGTTTACTTCATGATGCTTCTGACAAAATCAGAAATGTAAATATGGTAACCTACATCTGCGTCCCAGAAGAAAGCTTACATAATTAAATGGCTCCTTTCCTTCTATTGCCAGTGTCCTGTCCCTCATCCACTTGACTACCTCCAGATCTCTCATCATCACTACTCATAGTGTTCAGTGTAAAATCTATGAAAAACTATTTTTCATAAGAGAAGAGCCCTTGGAAATCAATTTCTGGCTGCTCTTATGTATTTCTACTTTATAGGATGATAAACAGGCAAGATTTAGAAAAGTTCAAGGCATTTTAGTTCTCAACCTTGCCCCAGGCTTTCAACATTCTGGAAGCAACATGACAGAATGCTTAAATCTATTTTTCAGCATATTCCAACTCCAGTTACATCACAGGAAAATAAATCGATTCTCTTAAAATTGGCATTAGTTACATGAAAATTATTTCAACTGCTGACCTTTGTCAAAGCTTTTAAGATGCCACTTTGGGGTGGGGAGGGGCAGGGAGCAAAGCTGCGGCTTGGCTGGTAAAGCTACTGCCTGCAGTGCCGGCATCCCATATGGACACCGGTTCAAGTTCTGGCTGCTGATTCAGATCTCCGCTTTGGCCTGCAAAGCAGTGGAAGATGGCCCAAGTGCTTGAGCCCCTGCACCTGCATGGGAGACCTGGATGAAGCTCCTGGCTCCTGGCTTCCGATAGGTGCGGCTCCTGCCATTGCAGCCAATTGGGGAATGAACCAGTGGGAAGATCTCTCTCTCTCTCTCTCTCTGTCTCTCTCTCTCTCTCTCTCTGTCTCTGTCTCTGCCTCTGCTTCTCTCTCTCTGTAACTTTCAAATAAATAAATAAATCTTTTTTTCTAAATGCCACTTGGGATGCTTTCATGCATGTCAGAGTGCCAGGGCTGGAGCTACAGCTTTGCTTTCAATTCCACTTTCCTGACAATGCACTCTAGGAAGCATCAGGTGATGGTTCAAGTACTTGAGTCCCCTATTTTCACATGGGAGAGCCAGACTGGTTTCCTAGGTCCTGGCTTCAACTCCATCTCTGGCTATGATAGGCATTGGGAGTGTGAACCAGTGTTTTGGAGAACTCTTTCTCTCTCTTCTGCCTTTCATAAATGGATTTTAAAAATAGTTCAGGGAATGAAGTTGTGGCACAATGGGTTAAGCCACCACTTGCCATGCCAGCATCCCATATTGAAGTGATGATTCACATCCTGTTTCTGATCATGTTTTTTGCCGATGCACCTGGAAAAGCAGTGAAAGATGTGAAAGATGGACCAAGTGCTTGGATCCCTACCACCCATATAGGAAGACCCAGATGGAGTTCCTGGCTCTTGACTCCAGGCTCTAAATATATCAATATAACTCTAAATATACAGGTCAGACATATAATATTCTAGATGCTACTAAGTACTACAAAGAGACAATAAAGCAGAGGGCATAAGAAATGGGAGAAACTGGAAGATGGGAGTGCCAGAGTTTAATTTATCTTTACATAGTCAAGGAATTACTCTCAATAAATTTATCAGGTTGCAAAATTCTGAAGGAGATAAGAGAGAAGAAATCACCTGTGGACAAAGAATTTCTGGTATCTTGCTTGTTCCAGGAGTAGTAAGCCAGTAAGCCTGGCTACAATCAAGCCATCCTAGAGATGAAAGAGAGATGCTGGAAGGAGGGGAGTTGTAGTACGGTATTCTGTAAACCTTATAAATTTATAGTACCCAAAAGATCATTGTAGACAATTCTAAGGATTTTGGCTTTTAATCTGAGTGAATTGGGAAGCCATTGAAATGTTTTTAGCACATTTCATATGATCTGACACGTTTTAACTGGGTGAGAATGAGAAGACCAATTGGAATGTTATGCCAGTTATCTGAGTAAGAGAAGAACATTAACTTTTATTATTATTCCACCAAGACTATAGGAGCAGAGGTGGTGAAGAAGAATGGTTAGATTTTGAAGGTGCAGTCTATAGGCCTTATGGATAACTAGATTTGATGTGTGACAGAAAGAAAAGAACCAAGGATAACCCCAAGATTTTTTACCTGAGCCAAGGGAAGGATGGAGTTGACATTAGCTGAGAAAGTGAATCATGAAGGAACTGATTTTGGAGAAAGACAGAGTTCTGTATGGACATAAAAGTTTTAAGATGGCTTTCAGACATCTATGATATCTAAGGATATAAAATGAATATGGATATCTGGAACTCCAGGGAGACCTCCAACTTCGGTCAAGACCTACATTTGGACATCAGGATATTTTAAATCATGAGAATAGATATGTATGACAGTCACATTTAAGTACCCATTAGGGACTTGCTAATTAGAGTATCTCAGATACTTATACTGGATGTAACAAAAAGTTAAGTCTTTAATAATGGTTGGCTATTATTATTTAGGATTTTTCTCTCTATATAGCTTTTTATTCCCAAGAATGAAGTTAGTACTACAAGAAACCATAGTGTCACTACTAATAAAAATATATGAGGTCTTTAGAAATTTATGGACACCTCAGATTACAAAAAAAAAAAAAACTATGCATGGGTTTTAAATTTTTTTACAGCAAAGTAAACTCATTTTTAGCTTCATTTTCCACAAATATTTTGAAGTGCTCATGTACAACTACCCATATAAATGAGATTTTATGTCACAGGTTATACAAGTTTCAAGAATGCAGACATAAATAAAAGTGACATTTCTGGGGCAACATGAAAAGGAAACACCATACAGATTCAGTGATTTCATGGACACTAGGCCATGGAGGATTTTCTTCTGATAAGAATAAGCAATGAGCAAATTGGTCAGCAGGTAAAGCTGCTGAAAAGTTAAACGTGAGCACATTCCAGAGGTGGGGATTGATGCAGTAGTTAAGACACCACTTGGGACACCCACACAGCTGACCAGAGTGCCTCTTTCGAGTCCTGGCTCCTCCATGTCAGATCCAGTTGTCTGCTAATGCTCATCCTGGGAGGCAGCAGATAATCTCTAAAGTACTTGGTTCCCTAACACCAACGTGGGAGATCAGACAGAGTTCCAGGTTCCTGTCATGTTACAACCATTTGGGGAGTAATTAAGTAAATGGAAGAACTCTCTCTCTCTCTCTCTGCCAATCAAATCAAATTAAATAAATAAATTAAAATTAAGGAAAAAAAAAAACTTTACCACAATTTAAAAGGTAATGGAATATAAAGGCTAGTAGATGATAAAGAAATTGTACTCAGGTTTTGCTCTCAGATACTCTCTTTGCTTGTGCTTCTCAGTTGTGGAATTCTTCCATTTTAATTGACTAAGATAAGACACCAAAATTTTTCAGTTGTTTCAAAAAATGAATTTTAGATTCCTTTTAATCATAACCTTATTGATCTATAATTAAGAACAACAGGTGATAATAAAGAGCAACGTGTGTTCCCACAAGCACATTATACTTATTTTAAAGAGTGGATTTTATCAATACTCTTAAGAGATCACAAATTATTTAAGCTCCACCTCCAAGGAAATGCTGATATAATCTGTGGTAATATTTAATTGTCTTTTCACAGTTTTGCCTTTTTTTCCAAAATCTTTGGAAAACAGATTATTCTTATTCAAAAATGCATTTTAAATCAATATGAGTTGTGCTTTTTCTTATATTATTTGTCATTTGAATCACTGTTAAATTACAGAGCAAAAATGAAAATTGGTATTTTCTTGGTCTATCATGATGTTTCTATCCAAGTTCCATGACGTAAAATATAAACACTGAGCAATTATGAATAAACCCTCATAGGCCATAGCTTTGTCAGCACATTTTCACATAAAGTCCCATTAACAAGCACAGAGTAAGGATCAAATATTACAAAATGTCTTATATAGACACCTGCAACTTAACAGTCATTGAAAAGCTGCATCTATTATGTCACCTAGTGGATAAAAAGAAAATAGCAAGACTACGCCCAATGTACTTGGGCACATTCATGTCAGATTTTGTTCCTTGAATTTATAGTACTTGGATAGAAAAGTTATAGAAACAATTGGACAGTGATTACAGGGACTTTTTGTTATCAGAAGAAGGAGGTCGTAATTCAAACATGAAGCTAACTCCAGAGGTAAGGTAGAGAGAAGTTGAGAATCAAGTGGCTAGACTTTAGCAGGCTTTTCGTTTCTATAAAAGCCAATCCAAGTCCTATCCAAAGAGCAATGCGTTAGAAATACTAAAAGAATGTATGCAATCGACTTCTAATTTTTATCTCTATCTGATTTCATGTAGTTTGTGAGTGCATCAGCATTACTTTTACATGTAATGTTTATCATTTCCTTTCAAAATGAGGAAGTAAAGCCAAATCTTAATATAATAAAGTTACACACAGACATGCCTCTTGAGGAGTATCATAACCACCTTGTAAGCCAATCCACAAGTTATTCAAAAATCTAATTTTTCCCAGAAATAAAGGCAACTGAACTTTTTACTGTAAGAAATATGAAGGTACTTAACATCAAACATAAATTTAACTGATGGTTATAATTTAAACCCCAAATCTTAACTTTTGGTTAAGGATTTCTGTTCATACTGAGCCCATTTTAATGACATGTGACTCTAGAAGCTCTGACTGAACGTTATGCTTTCCTAACATAAGTATGTGACCCAGATATGTAGCTTACAACTTGCATAGCATAAGCCTCAGAACTGACAGCTACATCATGCAGTTTTATTTTTCCTTTTAAACAAAAAAAGATTAGCAGTTGTTGCAAAGTTTAACTAACTGGAGAAACAACCATCAAATTAAAAAAGAAAAGAAACGAAAAGATACTGAATCAAAAGAAGAAAGAGGTGCATAATCTAGTCTATTTGCATGGCTTCTTTCTGCGCTCTACTGATGAGTAGTCATGCAGCTGAAGAGCAGGCATGGCTGTCAACAATTTTAACATGATTAGTTAAGGAGAACTGCTGCTAGTTCCTCTTAGTGCTGATCTGAAGCATTAATATAGTTAGCTTGGGCAAGCTTGTCAACTGGGTCATCTGCCTTAGGCATGAATCTAGCATACAGCATTTCTGATAATTCGTTACTAGATTCCAGCTGTCAAGGAACTCTAATGCTATTTTTCATAGGTGTCAGTGTAATTGCCTCTGACTGAGAAGTGACTTAGTTTCTTGGTGTTCCATAGATCTGTCGTTTCTTGCCCAAGGGATTTGTCCTAGGCTTCACACGTGTCGTGTACCATTAGCTATGGTGAACCAACAGCAGACATAAAGAATCTGAAAATTCTTTTCTAAAAATGGAAAAATGTTAGAAAATTGAATTTCCAATTACTCATATAGGTTTCTCAAGTGTCTAAGTGATGTGTTTAAGGGCCCTTGGGAAGGCACACACCTGTGAGCACTTCTTTCCCTCAATCTTCAGTGCTGAAAACAGGCAAAAGATTGTGATAAACACTTTAATGTTATTATGACCCCATGAGTCCCCAATGGGCCAGGAGTAATGTGCATTTTGATTTTTCAATATTTAATAAAACCTCAGAATATTACTATAAGTATGAATCAAAAATTAACATCAATAATAATCTCTGCAATATTACATTTACTAAATCATTATGAGTTTTTGGTAATAGTAAGAAATTGAAAAGAATTTTATTTAAAATAAGTGAAAGATCTAAACTCATTTTAACAGAAAAATTTTGTACTATAGTTGAAATACAATTACATAAAACACACATAATATGATTTTTTAGAGGAGGAAGAGTAAATAGTAATAAGTGGACATGTAAACAGAAAATTTCTTAAAAGTTGTACTCAAAAGTGTTAAGTGTAATAATTCCTTTATGAAAAGGATTTCTGGTAAAGTTTTATTTCTTCTTTATTACCTGTTGTATTGACAAATTATGGTATATCCATATAACAAAATACTACTCAGCAGTAAAAAGGGAATCTTTAATACAAATTCTTCTCAGATTAATTATCCTGACCATTTTGCTTGTCAACTTGATTTATCAATCAACAGATTGGTAGGCAAAGGTAACCAAAAGGTGAGTCACCTTAAAGTTTCAGTGAAAATGATAAATAATTTCATTTCTCACCTCAACAAACAAGCCATCTAAGTGCAAATTTTTTTCCATGAAAGTGGAATGTGTGTAAGTACTTCTGAGTGGAATTAGGAGAATCTGAAATAAGACTGCATTCGACAGTCAGAATTCATGGTACTATTATCTGAGGATTTCCTAGTTCTTTTCAAAATTTTATATGCTATGATTCAAGACTAAGCAATATACTGGCAAGAAAAAATAGTAGAATTTATGGAATTCTGTTTATTTTTCTCCTGTCAAAACAACAATTTATTCATTTCCTCTAAGATTGTATTTGGAAATTACTAATATGTGATGATCACTAATAATGTGATGATTTAATTATGATTCTTTCCATTGAACACAACATGCATGAAGTAAAAATATTATTATATAATTCATTTCTTGGTTTTGATACTTGTATTTTGGTATGAACTTGTTAAGGGAAAAATAAAGATTTTATTAATTTATTTGAGAAGCAGAGTTACAGACAGTGAGAGGAAGAGACACAGAGAACGGTCTTCCATCCATGGGTTCACTCACCAAATGGCCACAATGATGGGAGCTGAGCTGATCTGAAACCAAGAGCCAGGAGCTTCTTCCAGTCCTTCCATGCGGGTTCAGGGGCCCAAGCACTTGGGCCATCTGCCACTGCTTTCCCGGGCCATAGTAGAGAGCTGGAACCTAAGGGGAGCAACCAGGATTAGAACCGGGGCCCATATGTGACGCTGGCACTGCAGGTGGAGGATTAACCTACTGCGCCACAGCACTAGGCCCTCACAACGTTTTTCCAAGTCCAAAATTAAGTCAGATAAAAGGTTTAAAACATTGTAATTATGTTGGATGAAAGAAGGCAGAAAAAAAACAGTCTCTACAGTATTTCATTTATTCGAAGCTTCTAGAAAACAAAAATCTATAACAACAGAAACTCAAGCTGGCTGAGACAGGGATTGGCAGCAAGGGGCAATAAAGGACTTCTTAGAGGTGATAAAATGCTTTAAAGCAGAATTCTGAGACCATTTTATGGCTATCTACGTTAATAAAATACGTTGGCCGGCGCCGCGGCTCACTAGGCTAATCCTCCGCCTTGAGCGCCGGCACACCGGGTTCTAGTCCCTGTCCGGGTGCCGGATTCTGTCCCGGTTGCCCCTCTTCCAGGTCAGCTCTCTGCTGTGGCCAGGGACTGCAGTGGAGGATGGCCCAAGTGCTTGGGCCCTGCACCCCATGGGAGACCAGGAGAAGTACCTGGCTCCTGCCATCGGATCAGCGCGGTGCGCCAGCCACGGCGGCCATTGGAGGGTGAACCAACAGCAAAGGAAGACCTTTCTCTCTGTCTCTCTCCTTCTCACTGTCCACTCTGCCTGTCAAAATAAATAAATAAAATAAAATACGTTAATAAACTCCATTAAACTACCCTTCGAATTGATGCATACTATGGAATGTATATTATATTCAATAAAGATTAAGAAATGTGTATAGATTATTCATATCTGTATGAAGTTGTATATAAAAGGAATCTCGTTGTAGAATTGATCCTAAGGAAATAAAAACAAAGAAAAACCTTTGGAAATAACAAAATACCCAAAAGCAGCAATTCAATAAATTATATTTCAATTATACAATTGCACAGTGCACAGCTGTTACAAAACTAAAAAGATCACACACACATGTGCTGATATAGACATGTTTCTAAGATACCCAAAGTAACAAAGCATAGTACAGTAATGTATGTAAAGTATACTCCTTAAAAAAGGAGGAAATACTATAACACATATTTTTTCAAATATGAAATGTCTGAAAAGTACATAAAAATTTACAATGGGAATAAAGAATTAAAGAAGAAAACAAAACTTATGTCTTTATTTTAAACACTTCTCTTCAAATTTAAATCACACATATGTAGATAAATGATAAATAGATGGTTCTACATCAGATACCCATATATGCAGACACGTATGAAGCTGATCATTATCCGCAGGTATTTTATTTATTTATTTATTTTATTTTATTTATTTATTTTCTCCCCCTATTCCTGCAATTCTGTCTAATCTAGTGAGGCTCATGGCAGCCCAGGTAAGTACTACTTTTCCCTACCTTTGTTGCAGGTACGTAAAGTGATGCAACTAAAGTTTTGTAATGAAACATGAGCAGAAAAGTGTATGCATTTGTATAAAAACGCAATTATTTAATTGTGTATAATTGTATGATAATACAATATAATAAAATCACTTGTCTCTTACTTTCAGGTCTTTTCCTTTCCAACAGGCTATAAGAGAGAATTCAGCCAGCTTTTGCCATGAGGATGATGTCACCAATTAGGTGGTAGTGCATCTGCTTTTTATTTCCCTCTTCCCTTGGAAGCAGTCCCTGAGAGGGAGTTAAATACTTGTCTTTTATGGGCACTTACACTTTAAGAAATTGTTATAAAACTTGACCTATGCCTAAACAAAGACAGCAGGTATACTCTATTTTAAACAATGCTAGTTTTTAAAATTCAGAATCAACGAAACTAGTTAATTACAGTGTATTCCAATACTAATTCATCAAATGTATAATTTCAGTGATATTTCCAACTCTATTTTAGTATAGTTTGGTAACCACTACTCTCTTTAACTCTGATACCTTCAAATTTTCCCAACATATTGTATGTATCTGAAGAAAAAAACTGACCCATTGCTATTTCCAAAGGAAAAGGCTAGCTCTTTTCATCTTGTTTGAGATTTTTTTTTATATTCACTCTTCTTCATTTTCCCAGACAACCCTCTCACAGGTCTATAATTCATTTTGACAGCTATGATATTGTCACCTGTTTACTTCTCATCAGATAATGGACTTTGGTATCTGATTAGCTTTACTTTATTCTTGAAAGAAAAATGTCATCCTCAGGCTAACGTATTTTACTGATAGCTGTCATAAAATAACCATTAGCATCTTGCCAAAACCACTCTAACAATTTCCACAAAACATTCTGCAAACAAGGTTAGCTGGATTTAAAAATTGACATTCATAATTTGAAAAAAGGATACCGATAATTACAGTCTACAAATATATAAAATTCATAACTTGTAAGAAACTTACAAGGCTTATCAATCACTTTCATGAACAGGTACTCATAGATATTGTCACTATCAAAATGATTGGTGTGATGTGATTTATTTTCATCTATTCTTTTTAAAAAAGGAAATATTTTCTTGAAACATTTATGTACAGTGACTTCAATATGAGCATTTAGAAACAAATGATTAACCATTTCTGATACTCAATTGTCTCTAACCATATACGCCTTTTCTAATAAAGGGTTTCAGGAAATGCTGCCTCAAAATACTTTCTACATTTGAGTCCACAGGAGAAGCAGAAAGGTTAATCTCACCTTCTCCTGCCCTTCTCCCTCGAAGGAAGCTATAAAAGAAAGCTCTGATCGTGCTATGAGGACAATTTTTATTCCAGCAGTACCCTCCCTATACCTGGAGCAAAGGAAGATGCTTTTCCGTGAAGACGGAGATGCCCAGAAGAATCTCCGCAAACAGCCCTGACTAGCTCCCCACGCCCTTGTGTCACCATCAGCTCATAACTAGTTAGTCTAATCATTTCTCTACAATTTGTCCACTCTTCATCAAACCTAATCATGAAAACTCTTCATTTCTGAAGATCACAGTATCATATAAAATTTATAATTAAATAAATGTATGCTCTTCTTTTCTCAATATCTCTTTTGTTATAAGGGCTTTAGTTATGGATCTCAAAAGGAAAGCTGATTTTTTCCCCTTCGATTAATCTCATCTTTGTCATGTGCTTGTTTATGTAATATTCTATATCTAAAAGAAATTTTGTTCCTAAGACTATTATGTTATTTTCCACTTATTTTACCATCAGTTGTACCATAAAATTACATAATTGTGAAAACTTTTCTGTTTCTTTGTAAAAAATGAAACAAGGTGTTTTATCCTAAAGAATGATTGGTATTAGGAGTTGGGTCCCTGTATGCTTGAGTGAACCTGCCCTGTCTCCACACAATTCTGGTTTTGCAGTGTTGACCTTATTATTATATGAGTTTTACTGGTTTTGAGTTTGTCCTGGAACCCTCATAAATAATTTTTTTTAAAAATCTCTCAGTGAAAAGAAGCCCTCCAAACAAAGACAAGTCCTGATATGTTCTGTAATGAAGAAAAATAGAGGAAGCTCTCGCATAAGGTTAGGTTTAAGATGATATCCAGATTCAGTGTATGGGCAATGAAGACAGAAAGGATGGAGCAGATATGAGTTACGCTGGACATAGAAGCATACAAATGGAAACTTACTTGATATGGCTAATGAGAATAAAAGAGGTCCAAAAGGCTGTGAAGCCTGAAGTTTGGGAGACTTAGTGATGAGGAAAACGTGAAATAAATATCCGATGAATGAAAGTGTAAGTCATGTCTACCAGAGTTCAAGGTAAAATGGAAAAGCACAGGATCTTTGCAGTGATACAGTGACTATTGGAATATTTTCAATCATAGTAGATATTCAAGCTGTTATGTTGGTTTATTTAGAACACAGACTTATTCTTATAGAAGGCAACTCAGTTTCCTACTTTGAGGTACACCTCCTGTCTTTATTTGTATTAACTGCTGTATATAGGAGAAAGAGAAAAAATAGGGAATTTTATCTCATCTTAAAATTATAATTCAGCAAATATTCACTTGAAGATTTAGCGCTGACATTTGGGCTAGAGTTTCCCTCAAGGAGAAATTAAAGTTGTTCAAGAACTGTAAAACAATACGGATTAAGTAAATTCTTATAAGAAAATAAGAACCTGGAACCATGGCTTTCAAATAAAGTTATTTCACCTTTATTGAGAAATATACAGAAAAGGGGCCACCACTGTGGCATAACAAGTAAAGCTGCCACCTGTGATGCTGGCATGCCATATGGGTGCCGGATCAAGTCCTAGCTGCCCAAATTCTAATTCAGTTCCCTGCTCATGGTCTGGTAAAAGCAGTAGAAGATGGCCCAAGTGTTTAGGTCCATGCCACCCACATGAACAAACTGGAAGAAGATCCTGGCTCCTGGCTTCTGCCTGATTCAGCCCTGGCTGTGTGGGCATCTGGAAAATGAACAAGTGGGTGAAAGATACCTTTGTTTGTCTGTCTGTCTGTCTTTTCTCTCTCTCTCTCTCTCTTTCTCTTTCTTTCTCCCCATGCCCATAACGATTTCAAAGAAAAAAAACTATTCCAAAAATATTGTTGGAAAAAATGACATTTGTGAGGAAAATTATGCTCTGCTGATTACCCACCTAAGTCCACTACCTTGAGTCAGTTAAAATGTGTGTCCCAGCATGGGAAAACATGAGTACAAAGATTCCAAAGGCTTAGGAAATTTTATGGTGAAGTGAAAAATGTGCTTTGGATAGAATAATAATGTTAGGATTGCATATAGGTTGTTTAATATATATTTCATACTCATAGAAATTTATTACTTTATTTTTCACTGTTGTAATATGACCAAATATGAACTTTAAAAAAAATCTGCTCCTTCATCACCAAGAGCTGTAGAAGCACTGTGTTATAGGATGACAAACAGTCTACATAAGCGTGGAGGGCATCCCAAGGGTCTTGCAAAGGACTGCACAGATCTGCATAGACCTGGAAGGGACTCATAGGTTTTTGCAAATGTACAACTTTTCCTTAGCAAATGTACTGAAACCAGTATGATCTCCTTGAAGTAAAATGTGTGTTAAAGTTTAAAAATAAAGAAGGTTGTTTAGATTATTAGTGAAGCATCCCAGAGAATTTACCCTAACCTTTAGGTAAGAAAAGTTTATCACTGAAAATGAAACCATAGTGTGTTCTTCTGTAATTATGACAAATATACTAACATCAAATATTAATAGGGGAAATGGGGTGAGGAGAATACAGGGATTCCTTGTATTAGTGCCACACAGTTTTTGCTTTGTAAATTTAAAACTATTCTGGAATTTTTTTAATTGAGAGCATAATATAGCTAATAGACTAGCTCTGTAAAATTCTGGTAGAGATAGAACACTAAATAGTGAGCCTCCCTTGTTCCTACTTTACTTTCTTACTGATTATCAGTCTACAGCCAGAAGGGAAAACCAATGCCAAATAATATGTCATATTTCCTTTTATAACCAATGATTTGAAAAATCAATTGCAAAAATTAAAACACAAATAAGAAAGGAAGGAGGAGGGAGGGTGGGAGTAAAAGAAAGGGGGAGGGTAGGATGGGAAGTATCATTAAGTTTTAAAACTGTAGATATGAAATACATGAGATGTGCTCCTTTTATGTAAATTTTTAAAAAATTACAACAAAAAAGTGATATCCAAGTTTTATCAAACATTTTAGAAAATAATGTTTTTCTATAGTTACGCATCAGATATTTGATTGTAAATAAAGCCATCCTATTTCTTTTTCATATCAGAGGAACATTCATTCACATTCCTCTTTTTTATTCTTGAATGTTATCACATTTGAAAAAAGCTGGTGGTGGGGAAGGGGAGAGATGGAGAGAAAGAGCTCATAATTTTATCCTAGGAGGATTTATTCTGGTTTATTATGGTATATTTGATTTCTAGGGGGAGGGGTGAACGCTGAGAATACTAACGAGAGTAAAGGACCAAGGTTAGGAAGCCTTCGGCAGAAATCTCATCCAAATGAATGCCTTGGTATGATATCGACTTCAAATATGTGATCTATGATGCATTAGTCGAACTCAGCCTTCTCTTGGCTCTTGGTCAAAAACAGGTAAGCTGCAATGAAGCAGACATATTCAAAGTGTCAAGTCAATGATCTCCTAAATTCACTTGTCTTTCTTTTGTTCCAACTACGACAACACTCATTACAGTGAAGTTGATTCAAAAGATACAAATGGAAGAGTTGATTAGCAGCAATCAGGGAGTTTCCTGTCTAAGCCAATCCTTACATGCTGAAGAACTGAGGGGAAAGCAATCTGCTCCTCTATCTTTTCTACTCAATGGTTTTAATCTTCATCTCCAAAACCATGCTCTCAACCTAAAATGAATTTTAAAGAGATTCAGCACAGATACTACTTTAAGCCAGAATAAAAAAAGAACAAAAAAGAGCCCTGAACCTATGTCAACTAAAGAATATGCATTTTTAAGAGTTAATATCATAATGCCCTTTGAAATATAAAATGAGTATGTGTCAAATATTTAATTTAACTCATTAATTAATGAGGGCACCAATAAGATGTTGCCACTGGTTCAAAGGAGAATGCAAACTATTCACTTGGACATAGACAATCAAGAATGCTGAAGTACATTTGCAAATAGAAGTAAACTCCATGAACATGCACATGACAATAGTTACATTATGCTGAACAAAATTAATTATCATTTTTATGGATGAATTATTCTCATTATTAAATAGCTCAAAGAAGATGAAAGGTACAGGACCAAATAGAATCTGATCACCAAGAAAGGTGTCCAACATGGGACAGTCCACAATCGTTTTGTTTTTCTCATTGCAATGCCCTTCACAATTTATTCCCATAATTCTATCAACTAGGATGTACTGGTTTTGTATATTGTCCTTCTTCTTATTATTCTTTTCCAAATTTCTCCCAAAGTAACAAGAGATAGACAGACAAATGAAGTGGGGTTTCAAAACAAACTGCTTTTCAAAGACTCCAAAGCAGAAGATTTCTGAAAAAGATGGATTAGGTCACCAAGGTCTCTGTACCTAGCATCTTTGGAGACGCAAGTAGCTCTGTGTTCCATCTTTGTATTTGTTTCAATTCCCCATAGAGGTCATTTATTTGTTCTTCATCTGCCATCATTTATTGGTACATGAAAGATCTTTTTGTTTTAGGAAATCTGCTGCACGGGCTGTGGTGTAGACAAAAACTTCCTAAGCACATTGCTATCGCATGGCAGTACAGGGCAGAGTGAAAGCGCACTGCCTCTCGGGTGAGAAAACTGCAGTGTCAGCAAGCAGTGGGCTGTTTAACCAGCAAATGGCTTCTGTGGAGGAGGCCCGTATCTTACTGTGGCTACTCTACCTTACAGTGTCAATTTAAAGCTCTGTCTGAACACAGCTTAGGGTTGATTGGTGCCCTCTGAATAGGAGCTGGTCGCTTTCAGAAAGGCCCTATTAGGCAGGCATCAATGCTTCCTGGAAACTTGAAAGGGCTATCACAAGCCTTGGGGGGACTTTCTAGCTTACTCCTCTGAGCCTTGTTGGTTGATTAAGTTTGAGGTTCTTGTGTGAAGTGCTTTGGGGGAGTCCACACTGTGAGGCTAGCAACACAATACTTCTCTTTGTGATTAACTTCCCCGGGGCTCTCAACTCAAAACCTTGCACTTGCACTCACTTCACTTAAAATTTTACAAAAGCCAGAACCCCTGAGGTCTCATTGGCTTCCACTGAATTTTGTCTTTTCTACCAAAAATTTATCTCCTTTAACAGAGGCCTATATCCTACTACCCATCCTCCCTTTGGGAAATCGTCCAGCTGTGGATCAGACCTCATATGCTATCCTTCTGATATCCAAGATAAATCTGACTTTGTGCGTACAATCATTCTGATTCAAATAATTACATGCTTGGCTTAGTAGTGGGTGCCAGCCACAAATGTGATAATTTCTTCTTCCTGCAGCCTCACACAAAGAGGCAATTTGTTCCATGCCCCCAGCAACAGGTGAATGGCACAAAACATGAGCAATGTGTGCATGGAGAGAAAGCCTCATTTTATGGATAAAATGGGTGACGGAGAAATGATCCATGTGCACAATTACTAAATTTGCATTAATCATTTTGGGATGGATGCTCTCATTGTATGAGTCTTGGGAAATTTGGCAGAGGAAAGCTGTTGCCTAGAGAATAAAAATAGCTTTATTCTTGCCATCAGAAGCCTCAGCACTGGGGATTCAAATCCCTTGCCAGCTTTTTGAAACTCCAGCCCAAGGCACTGGAGTGTCACTTACAGCCCTCCACTTCTTAATCAAATTCCAAATCTTTCTCTTTCCAATACTTGTGCTTTATTTGCTCTCAAACAACAGTGTCAAATAAACTTGGTTTCCTATTTATTTTTATGTATTTCTCTTATACTGGTATCAGAAAAATCAAAAGTCATACCATAGATAAATATACAAAAGTAAAATATAGCTATTAGTGCTAAGATAAGGGGAAAAGCATTTAGACTTCTTGCAAGCTATGAATTCCAGTTCATAAATTATCAGGAAGAAATAGTTACTCAGTTGAATGCCAAAGAAACCAAAGCACAAGCCACAGGTAAGATGGAAGCAAATCTATGTTAGTGTGTTTGAATGAAGAAAGCTTGCATCTGCATTTACCCTAGGACTATAGGTAAATATTGAACTGCTAGTAGGAAAGCAAATTAAAGCATTTTGGATGGTGAATTAGGGAACCAATCAGTACTCATATATTCATATGAATGGAGGTTATGATAGTCATTAATTATATCTATATTCTAGATCTTCATTTACCAGGAAAATAATCCCTCTCATGCCCGCAAGCTCACATTGCCACTCTGGAACAGCTTCCTGCCTTGCACTCAAACAATTACTCAGGGTATCTTCATGTTCCTAGTCATGTCCCCTCTCCTCCCTACACACATACTTAAGATTTCTCTAGCCTCACTTCTTGTATTGACTTTCTCTATCTGCTTAAGATTAATCTTCTCTTTTGAATCCAGTTCTTCATCCATGGGCATGCTGCTGAAAAAAATAAATAAAGTAACTTTGTTATTTCTAAGGCTACTCTCACTTGTAAACGGACTTTGGTTTCTTGTAGTTCCACTGCAGATGTGCAAAACACTCACAGTGTCTATTACTCCTTTCAACTCCAGTGTGTTCCTTAATCCATATCATTCCCATACGTCAAAGGTTTGCTTTTTTTTCTTTTTTATTCTTCCATGAAGCCTGGAAAGACTTCTATCTTGGAAGGAGAAGAGATAGGGAAAACACCAATATTAAAGGAAACTTGGGACTTCTGCAGTGGTAGACAAAATAATGGTTTCAAATTAACCTGGTTGTCGGATCTGAGATTCACAGTTAAGGTGACCCAGCTGAAATCTGTGCAGCTATCTGTTCAAGCAGAGGATACAGGTGAGTGAGAGGGCCCAGTCGAAAAGAGAAGAACCACAGAACCACTCAGCTAATCTCACCCGAGTTGCCAAACTACAAATTATGAGGTAACGAAATGCTTGTTGTTGAACATTTTTATGCTGAGTATATAGATTCCAATTCACATTTTCTCACTTATACTACCACAGAAGAAGAAACTGAAGAATGGATTAGTAACAATAAAAATAAACAAGAAATAATAGAAAGGAGTGTTTGAATTACCAAGGAGCCCCCTTAACAACATCTAACTAAAATATACAGTATTCTCTGTTTCTAAGTAACAGAGACTTGGTAACTTTGTTTCAGTAGTGGGGAAGTAAGGAGCTGCTGTATGCTTTATAAAATAAAGTTCATCCCCACATCTAAATTAAATGTTTGCTTTATTTTAAATGTTAGACAAACATGGGGCAGGCTTTTGTAGCATGGATTAAGGTGGCACATAGGGCAACCACCTCCCATACTAGAGCACATGAATTCTAGCCCCAGCTCTGCTTCCAATTCCAGCTTCCTGTTAATGTGCACCTGAGAAGCATCAGATGATGTTTCATGAAGCTAGGTCCCTGCCACCCACGTGGAAGACATGGATTGAGTTCTGGGCTCCTAATTTCTGCCTGGGTCAGTACCAGCTACTGTAGGCATTTGTAGAGTGAATAGCAGATGGAAGATCTCTCTTTCTCTCTCTCTCTCTCTCTCTCTCCCCCTCTCCCTCTCCCTCTCTCTCACTCTGTCTTAATGTGTGTGTGTGTGCCTTTCAAATGTGTGTGTGTGTAAAGGTAAGGCAAACTGTGTATGTTATCAATTTATTCCTCACAGTTCCAAACCTACACTTCTTCACTCTTATTTTGTGACATTGTCCCAGCTGGCACAGTGTTGGACTGTGTCAAGAGAGGGTGCTAGAAGGATACTGAAAGACCAACCCAGAAAAACAAGGAGGGAGTTTCTATTGTTGGTTCCCAATTTTCGTGTGGTACAACTCGCAGTCATTCTCTGGGTGACTGCTAGCCCAACTGGAGCAGCTCACTCCACTGACACTCTAAACCACATTTCTCTGTTCCCAGCTGACTGCTTTGTGTGGACTCCAGCTTAGTGTTGGCATTAACTAGAGTCCATTATAAACAAGTGCAATATTGTCATTTTGATCCTGTTTGTCTAGCAATTTTGATATAAAAACATAATGATTTAAGAAAATATGAAAGTTAATAATTCATAAATATTTTCTAAAGCTTCAGAAATAAGATTTTCTAATACAAAATGGACAGCACAAACACACTGTAAAATAATAAGCAAATTAAGAGAGCTGCTTTCAAGCTGACATTTCTGCAAGAGAATGTAAGTTCTTTGATTACAGTAAGAAGGAAGCGGAATTGTTCTTAGTTTGAATACTATCAGTCATGGTTTTAGGAAAGCACAGTCTATGATAAATGAATAGAATACAAAATTCCACTAAAGAAAACTAAGTCCACTCAAGAAACTTAACTGTGAACATGGGCTGGAAAAAGTGATTTGGCTTATATTTTGTCCCCATAAGTGGAAACTAGAACATGATTCTTTTGCTCATAATTAAGGAAGTACTCCCCCAAAAGATTACTGAGGAGGAAATACCTGCAAGATTAGAAGGAACACCTCACAGAGGAGAGGAAGCTAACACAGGAGTCAGCTACAGACAGGATGACAGATAGGCATTCTCAACCTGCTGCTGCAGGACTCTGGCATAGTATTTATGAGTTAGGTTGGGTTGCCATAATCGCATAAGATCAGTCATTGGCTAATGGTCATGCAGAAGGAAAGTCCCCTTCCAGACATTTCCAGCTCTCTGTCCATATGAACAGAGAAGCTCCAATAGACTGAGGGCAGTTCTCCACGGAAGAATGAAATGTAGACCAGAGCTGAGAGAATCTGAAGGCATTTGAGCAGAACAACAGTGTGTGCTGCTTAGCAAAACAAAACACTTCTGTCCTTTATGTTTTCGGATGATTGTCAGGCCATTCCGAACAACAAGCAACAAAGGAAAGATCCAGAATCCAGTAACTGCTCAAAACATCAGGCCTTGTGTAAAACAGTGATAACCAGGGATGGCTTTGGTAGTCCCATGGTATTAAGAGTTCTCTTTTGCAAAATAAGCACCTATGTTCTATGGAAATGGAGTGAATCATATGAAATTCAAAGATCATATTAAGTTCTGTGTATGTATAATAACCAGAGACTATAAAGGTAGAGAAATTCTTGAAAAGCTTCTAAGACCTTGCTTCTTCTTAACAAGGTCCCCTGATGTATTCCTTTAGGATGCCAGGCTGAATCCAAATATTTAGGTATGCTTTTCAATTTTGCATCAGAATATTGCCTTTTGGGTCAGTGCAACCTGAATTTCTTAGACTTGTTAACTTTGCTTCAGTAGTGGGAAAATAATTAAGATGCAACAGTATGCTTTACAAAATAGAGTTAATCCCCACACCTAAATTAAATGTTTGCTTTATTTTAAATGTTAGACAAACATGGGGCAGGCATTTGTTGCAGGGATTAAGACGCCACAAAGGACAACCACCTCCCATACTGGAGTGCCTGGATTGTAGTCCCAACTCTGCTTCCACATCCAGCTTACTGCTGATGTGCACCTGGGAGGCAGCATTGAATGTGTCAACAATGGTGGTGAAACAGTGGAAGATGAACTGCTGAACTGCATAGTGAGAGAATACCAGCATACCCAGAAAGCAAGTGGAAATATGGAATTAAAAGGATGCGGTTCTTTTTGCTTATTTGTTTGTTCTTAAAATACTGTTTTTAGAACACTTGAAAAATGTGTGTTGTAAAAATACTGCGTTTGCATTTCAAAAATAATTTTTACCAAAATAAATCCATTCTCTACATTTAATTTTGCTACAGACCTTTGGAAGTACTCTTATTAAAAGTGCAAGGAATCAGAGGCTTTATAAAGGCTGAAACTAAAAAGAAATTTGGCGACTGATAGAATTATAATATGAAAAATCTGAATTCTACTCTCTCATGAAAGAAATTTAAGGACAAACAGGATTGCTACAGCACAGCTTAATAGGAGGAAGAAGGGAGGGTTAAGGATTAGAGAGCACCAGGATCTGTATTTATGGCAGGTAATGAAACATCACTCAATCCAGAAAGTGCATTCACCTGAAAATAAATCTCAGTTAGTTTAAAATGACATTCTAAGAAGGCAGAATACACAGTGAATGCCAAGCATGATGTGTTATAGTGTCAAATTATTTTGTTTCTGGAAGATTTCACCTTACATAAGGTAAATAACATATATACAGAGTTCAATACTTGGCAAAGGATGAAAATATAAATCAGATTCACTCCTTTTCAAAAGAATTCAGGAAATAACAAGATTGATTGGAAAAATCTGAGTAATCAAGAAAATTCATTCTCAAGTTCACAAACATAAAACTAATGAAAACACAGTGTCCTAGGAAACAAGAGGAAGGTTAAAATAAGGAGAGATAAGAAGAGCAAATACAATCTTGGCCACTGAAAGTAAGTGTCTGTTTTTTTGTCTCCTCCTTTTTTTCTCTCCCTCTCTTTTTCCTAATAAAAGTGAACTAACAAACTGAAGTGTGCTAAGTGTACTCAGCTTCAAAACACAGCTCAGTGATTGCATTTTACACACACACGTGCACACATGCATGCACACATGCACATACATGCACCATATAGATCATTTCTAGCATTCAAACGCCCAAAATAATCCCCCAAAGTTGACAATTTTTCTAATCTTTATCACTTACGTATTTTTTTCTATTTTTTAACTACTTGCAAAAGGAAATATATGGTATGTATTTTGGAATAAGGCTTTTTTAAATTAAATTTTATGTATTTGAAATCATCCATTGCGATCTGTCTGTATCAGAAAGGTTACTGTGTATATGCTATTGTGTGACTATACTACCACCTAACTGCTCATTACTAATGAAGAAATTATAAATGGTTTCTCTTTGGGGAGTTATTATGAATACTGCTGGAATTATGCTTATTGGAACACTGCTTATTGTGTAAAAAAAATCATATTAGTATGGTAAATGCCCAGGCATGGAATTACCATGTCAGAGTACATAATGTTTGATATTCCAACTTCCACAGATCATTCCATGTAGATGTTCCATAGATTGGGACTGTTCCAATCTATGTTCCCAACACTGAAGTATCAAGGTCCCAAAATGTTTCACATTCTTTCTAGCACTGGATTTCTCTTCATTTAATGTAACCATTCTAGTGGCCTTGAATGGTATAAGTTTTTGCTTATAGTTTTCAGTTCCATAATAACTAGCATTATATACCTGGTCATGTTTATTTCATATATATCTCCTCTATGAAATATCTATTTGTAAACTTTCCTCATTTTTAATTGAAAATATCTCTTTCTGTGACTGATTGGGATACTCAGACAGAAGCAGAAGTGTTATTTCTAGGTGTGTCTATAAGGATGTTTCCAGGGAGACTAACATTTGAAGTGGTGCCATGAATAAAGCATATGGTCTTCTCCCCTGGATACAGGCATCATCCAGTCAATAGAGGGTCCAACTAAAGGCCTGTGGAAGGGCGAATTCCCCATTTCTTCTTGAACTCAAACTTCTACCTCCTCATGCCCTTAGATATTGGAACTCCTGATCCTTGGGCTTTTGAATTCACATTGGGACTCACACCACTGTCCCCTGATTCTCAAGCCTTCATATGCTAAGTTATGACTAAGACAAGCTTTGCAGCTAGGAATACATGGGACTTCCTGGCTCTGTATCCATGCGAGCCAATTCTGGTTTTCTGGTTCACTATTCCAATAGTTTCTCTGGAAGAATATAAGCTCTTAAATTTAATAGAAGTTCCTAATTTTCATTTATTGATAGTAACATTATTTTAGAAAGATTTATTGTGACTTGAGAGGCAGAGTTACAGAGAAAAAGGGAGAGAAAGAGATCTTCCATCTGCTGATTCACTCCAAATGTCTGCAACAGTTGCATCTAGAACAGGTCAAAGCCAGGAGCCTGGAACTGCATCCGGGTCTCCCACATGGGTAGCAGGGTGCCAAGCACTTGAGCCATTATTCTACATTCTGAGGTGCATTCTCTTGGAACTGGATAAGAACTGGAGCAGCTGGGACTCAAACCAACGCTCATATAATATGCCTGTATAGCAGGTGGCAGCTTAACCCACTGGGCCACAACTCTGGCTCCAGTAGTAATAATATTGACCTGTTTAAGACAGCATTCTTTATTAAAGGGTCACTATACCTTTATTATTTCTAAAAGCTTTGTGGTTTCTTTTTTGTTAAAGAATTATTTTATTTATTTGAAAGACGGAGTTAGAGAGAGAGGTAGAACCAGAGAGAGAGAGGTCTTCCATTCCACTGGTTCACTCCCCAAATGACCGCAACGGCCAGAGCTGAGCTGATCCGAAGCCAGGAGCCAGGCTCTTCTTCCAGGTCTCCCACACCGGTGCAGGGGCCCAAGAAGTTGGGCCATCTTCTACCGCTTTCCCAGGGCATAGCAGAGAGCTGGATTGGAAGTGGAGCAGCCGGGACTCAAACTGGTGTCCATATGGGATGCTGGCACTGCAGGCTGGGACTTTAACCCACTGTTGCATAGCACCAGTCCTGCTTTGTGGTTTCTCTTTCACATTTAGATCTATAATCCATCTAGAATTATTTTTGTCTATTCTTCGTATTTTTCTTGATGTACATTTAATTGCTGAGGAACTACTTAACTGAAAAAGGATAGGATTCCACCGATTGTGTTAGCAAGTTTGTCATAACTCAAAAGATATTTACAAGCATATTGTGGAATCTAATCTGTTCTGTTCACATGTTCGTCTGTTCTTGCTCTAGTACCATACCACCTGAATTACTACAGTTTTGTCATAAAGATTTGATATTCTGGGGCTTAATTCCTTAGGTTTCTCCTTGAATAATGTATTATCTAGTCTAGATCCTTTGCATTTAAACATTCATTTCAAAATAAACTTGTCAAGTTTGACAAAATCATACTGGTATTTTCTTTACTTTAATATATAATGTATTAAATCTCAAGTTAAATTTATAGATAAATGTCTTCATAATGTCCACGCTTCTGAATCATGGACTTGGTATCATTTTCCATTTGTTTGGTTCTTGAATTTATTTTAGCAATGATTTTATTTAGATTGTATATATCCTTTATCAGATTCTCTCTTAGTTATTTTGAGTTTTGCTTTAAAAAATTGTATTTATTTATTTGAAAGGCATAGTTACAGAAAGAGGGAGAGACATAGAGAGAAAAAGAGGAGGGTCTTCCTTTTGCTGATTCACTCTCCCAGTGACTGTAGTGCCAGGGGCTGGGAAAGCAGAAGCCAGGAGCCAGAAGACCCCCAACCAGGTCTTCCACAAAGGTAGCAGGGACTCAGGTATTTGAGCCATCTTCTGCTGCTTTCCCAAGTGCATTATCAGGGAAATGGATTAGAGGTTGACTATCTGGGACTTGAACTACCTTCATATGGGAATGCAGTATTGCACAAGAGAGCAATGCCAAAACATTGGGCTCTGTTTTGTGCTTTTTGCTGCCACTAGAGATGGGATGTGTTTTTTTATTATTATTATTTGTTTATATTATAACTTACGTGTTAATACAACTGATCCCTATTAAGTTCATATTTAGTAATATTGCTAAATTTACTCTAATTCAATTTTCCTCTTTTCCTCAATCTTCATTTCTCTTTTTTTTAATGTAGAGAACTTTTATTTTAAAGAAGAATGTATGTTGAAGTGTTGTTCAGTGACACCCAGATATTTATTATAGTACTTTCCCCACAGTTCTATGATTCTGACCAATAGTTGTATTAATGACTAAAATAAGATGTGTTATTTGGAATATTTTCACTTAAATGAGAAATTAATTCTTAAAAATAAGGGAGAGTAAAAAATATTCTAAAAATGTTGTCATACTATATACATAAGAGAGGTAATAATAAAATTTTATGGCAAGGTAGCAGAAACAAATTAGTATCCATACATATGCCAAGAAGCGGATTGAGATAAATCTGATGATTTATATAATGATGAAATTTCATTATTTTTCTTCTCCTTTGTATGTGGACCAAATATTCTATTGAAGACCACACATGCACATAAATATAGTAACTAATTTTATTATTTCATTGAAAAAAAGTATTTATTAGGTATCTACTAAGTACTGAATATATGGAATAGATCTTTGTTTCTGTCCAGTGAGAGACGTGGAACTAGTGAGGCAATTAAAATTTGGTGATTTGTCCTGCAATCAGAGGAAAAGGAGATTGTTTCTCATTCTTGGAAGTACACTTGAGAAAAAGCTTGAAGTAAGGTGGGAATGTTGTCTGAGACCTGAAAAAAAATGTAACTTTATCAAGGCAAAGAGAGGAAACTTGGTGCTTAGAAAAATGATGAATTTGTGGAATTGATAAATAATTGCATAAAATATTAGGTTTCTATGAGGACTATCTCTTGATAGTCTTTTAAATGTGCTTGTTTGTTTTTTCTTTATGAGTTTACAGTGTCTTCCTCTATCACCCATATCTACTATAAAACATGTTAGAGGATTACTCTGTGATATTTCTCAGTTGAGGAGATGTGTGGCCTAAAGACCCTTAATATCATGGTATCAGGGATAAAAGTTCCATTGCCATTTTATCAGAAGAATAGTTATTTATGGTATAGAATGAACATGGGATTAAGGTACAAAATTGAATTTCTCTCCCCTTTCTTTGTTCTTGTTCTCTTTTAGCTTTTCACTTGACAGTGTACTGTGAAGGTGAAAACTTTCATTTTACATTCAATATATAGTAAGCTTTATGTAATAAGCTGTGTTTCTATGGTTCAGAAAATTCTTAAAGCACCTAAGAAACTTGTGCAGACATTTTAATATTTAAATTCCTAAGATTTAGTATTTCATGTTACTTTGACATAACCCTAATACCTAGTTTCGCTTTTGTTGCCTATTCATTTGGGATCTTACCCAAAATAGTCACGGTCTATGCTAATGTTTTAATATGTAATTCTACTGCTTTTTTCTACTCTTTTTTCTACTAGTTTAACAGTTTCAGATTGTGCATTTAGGTCTTTGAAACAGTTTGAGTTGATTGTCGTTTAGGATCAGAGGTGGAGGTCAAGTTTTAATCTTGCACATAAAAATAGTCAGTTTTCCCACAATGTTTTTTTGAAGAGACTGTACTTTCTCTGGTGCACAATTTCAACATTTTTTGGAGAACCACTAAGATGTTGATGCTTGTATTCGTTTCTGAGGTTTCTTTCCTGTTCCACTGATGTATGTACAGTGCTGTTTTGTTACCATATCTCTGTAGTATGTCTTGAAATCTGGTATTGGATTCCCTCCAGTTTTATTCTGTTTATACATTTCTCTGGGTATTTAGAAAGTTTTGTGCTTCCATACGAAATTTAGGGATTTTTTTCTGGTTCTGTGAGGAATGTCATTAGTATTCTGATGGGGATTTCATGTACAACAAAGGAAACAACCAACAGAATAAAGAGACATCTGACAGAGTTGGAAAAATATTTGCAAACTATACGTTTGGTAAAGGAATAATTTCAAGGATTTATAAGAAGCTCAAAAAAACTCAACAACAACAACAAAATCCAGTTCAAAAATAGGGATCTGAATAGATATTTCTCAAAAGAAGAAATACAAATGGCCAAAAAATACTGAAAAATGCTCAATGTCACTGGCCATCAGGGAAGTGCAAATCAAAATCACAATGAAATATCGTCTAACTCCAGTTGCAATGGCTATTATCAAAAAGACAAAAAGCAACATATGATGGTGAAAATATGGAGAAAGTGGACCATCATACTCTATTAGTGGGAATGCATATTAATATAGCCATTATGTAAAACAGTGTGAGGGGTCCTCAGGGAAACACTAATAGATCTACCATACAACCCAGGTATCTCAATTCTGTATTGATGTTGTTTGGATAATAGCTTGGGTGCCTTCCAAAGGCTCATGGGTTTAAAAATTTGTTCCCCAATGTTCTATGTTAATGGTTAATAGACCAATTATTTTTTAAAGGTTTATTTTATTTATTTGGAAGAGTTACAGAGATAGATAGCGACAGAGAGGTATTCCATCCACTGGTTCACTCTCCAAATGGTTGCAACGGCCAGAGCTAAGCCAATCTGAACCCAAGAGCCACGAGCTTATTCCAGGTCTCCCACATGGGTGCAGGGACCCAAGAACTTGGACTATCTTCCACTGCTTTCCCAGGCACATTAGCAGGGAGCTGGATCAGAAGTAAAGCAGCCAGGACTCAGATTGGTACCATATGGGATGCCAGCACTACAGGCTGGGATTTTAACCCTCTGTGCCACAGTGCCAGCCCCAATTGATTATTATGATTTCTAGGTTAAGGGTAGACTTAACCTAGAATTGTGCCATCTAAGTGGTTAACCCAAAGGGAAGTCTTTAGACCACTGGGATATGCCCTTGAAACACAGTTCTTTTGAAAAGATTTGGTTATAAAGGCCAAGTTGGACATGCTAATTTCTTCTTTGTTTGCCAGTTGATCCTCCTTCCACACACATTCCACCATCTATTGCCCTCAATAAACACTAGACCGTTTGGACATTCTTCGACTGTGAACCTCCAAAACTGTGAATTTTTCTTCAGAAGTATGTTTCTCTCAGGTGTTCTAATCAAGTTAAAGAAAAGCCAACCAATAGAGAAAACTGCCTCAAGAGAAATGAGGTCATTACTATAATTTATACCTGCAGTGAAGAAGCCTTTGGGATTAGTACACCAGAAAACATGGGAAGAGTTTGGAAAAGTAGATAGAGAAAACCTAAAATATTGTGAAGAGAGCATTATGGGAAATTCAGGAGGAGTTTAGAAGACCAGAATGCTAATCGGCGTATGGGAAGTAAAGGCTATGTTGATGAGATTTCCGATGGAAATGACGATTCAGTTAGTATTCAGACTAAAGGCCATACTTGTTATGTCATGGCAAGACCCCGGCATAATTGTTTCCATACTCTAAAACTTTGTGTGTGGCTGAACCTAAAAAGGTTGGCAGAGGGCACTTCAATGTAGTCAAGCACTCAGGCTTCAGTGAGGATTTTATTGTGTGCTGTTAATAAGTTTTAGAGTGTAAATCAGGAGCAAAAACTTAAAACAAATCCGAAAGATCTGGAAAAATGTACAACCTGGCCAGGGAAGAAGGAAGAAAATTCTTGTTTGGGAGAGTACGTGGAGGTGGGGAAACTGCTTTCTAAAGAGATTAGTACAAGTAAAAAGAAGTCTTGTACTAAAAAAGTGAGGGAGAAAGAAAATGAGGGAGAAAGAACCCCAGGACATTTCAGAGATCTTACAGGCTACCACTTGCATCACAGTCCCATCAGAGGCCCAGAAGTACAAATTTATTTCAAAGATCTTCCAAGCCCTAATCCACTCAGGAATGAGACCTGAGAATCCGTTATCCCAGGACCAACTCCAGATTCTAGATTATCAGCAAGGAGCTCTGAGGTTGTTGCAGTCAGCATTCAAGCAGGTCCAGGTATGGCTTCTGCTGTCATTGTACAAAGCATGCTGTTTTTGCTGACATGTGGTGGGGATCATGGTGGCTTTCCCTGAGATTTCACAGAAAATCCTGGAAGGCCAGGAATGCTTGTTCCACAGGATTGGGATACCTCCATGGAGCCTCTGAAGAAGTGACTTGTAGTGAAGCAGTGAGAGTCAAACCACGTAAAGGCAGAGGCACTAGTCATGTGAGACACCTGCTGAGAAAAGCAGCAAATGCTTTGCCAAGTAAGCCTGTGAAAGTTGCAGATACCAGCATGTAGCCTCGGAGAGGAATCATTGGTGTAGACACCAATAGAGCATGGAGGCACCTTCACCTAGATTTCAGAGAATGTTTTGGACAAACTTGAAGCCTGGACAGACTGTTCATGGGAGCAGTCATTGCAGAAAACCGCCAAGGGGGTAATGTCAAGTGGAACGTATAGTCAGAATTGCCTCAGAGAGTCTTTTCTAGGACAGCCAATTAGAGCAGCAGAGATGAAACTCCAGCCTTGAAGAACTGATGTGTGAACCGTAACCAACAAAGCATAGGGGTGAGTCTTCCCAAGCTGTTTTTGGGACCTGATCCCTTGCAACAATGTGCCCCAGATCTTGGACACAGAGCTTCAGGATTGATGTTTCTCATGCTGGATTTTGGTCTTGCTTTGGCCAGGTTTTTCCTTTCTATTTCTCTGTCTCCCCTTTCTGAAATGGAATTTTATTCCCTGTGCTCTGTCCTATTATTGTGTCTTGGAAGAATATAACTTAGTTTTAATCTTACACGTTCACAGCATAGGGAGTTTGCCTTGGGCCGCCGATGAAATTTGAACTGTGGTCTTTTAGGCAAAGCTGGGATTTGGGGGTTTGAATGAATGCATTGTGCACTGTGAGTCAGGCATGAATTTTGGGGGGCAAGAAGCCGAATATTATGGTTTGAATAATAGTTTGAATTTCTCCAAAAGGCCCATGTTTTAACAACTTGGACCCCATAATCACATGTTAATGATTAATCAATTAATATTAATAGTTAATGGATTAAATGAGACAATTTAATTATGAGGTCTGAGGATGGGGTCTTTGAGAAATGATTAATTTGGATTAAATTTTGAGGGTGGGTCTGCATGATCAAATTGTTGGGAAGATAAAGTGAGACACCTGCATGCAGAGGATGAGCCTGCTACCTGTCTCATTTCTTCCTGGTTCACCATGTGATTCGCTCTCTGCATGCATTCTGCCATTACAGCCCTCCTCAGATGCCAGGCTAATTGGGCTGCCTAGTCTTGGTTTGTAAACCATCAAAACCGTGAGTGAAAAAGAAACCTTTTACTTTATAAGAAAGTTTCTCTCAGGTATTTTAGCTAATGAAATGGAAACCTTGGGCCAGCACTCTGGCACAGCAAGTTAACACCCTGGCTTGAAGCACCGGCATCCTATGTGGGTGCTGGTTTGAGACCCGGCTGCTCCACTTCTGATCCAGCTCTCTGCTATGGCCTGGGAAAGCAGTAGAAGACAGCCCAAGTCCTTCGGCCCCTACACCCACAAGGGAGACCCGGAAGAAGCTCCGGCCATTGTGGTTAATTTGGGAATGAACCATTGGATAGAAGACCTCTCTCTCTCTCCCTCTCTCTCTCTCTCCCCCCTTCCTCCCTCCCTCCCCTCTTTCTATGTAACTCTGACTTTCAAATAAATAAATAAATCTTTTTAGAAAAAATGAAAACCTAATGCATGAGTATTTATGAAATAAATTAAATTAGTAGTCAGAAGAAATACCTGCACCCCCATGTTCATTGCAGCAGTATTCACAATAGCCCAGATCTGACATGACAGTGTCCACCAATAGATGAATCGATAAAGAAAATCTGGTTTAGATACATAATGGAATATTATTCAGCTATAGAAAGAGATTACCATTCTGACAATTGCTGAAAAACTGATGGAACTGCAGAGCAATATGTAAGCAAAGTAAGTCAGACAAAGAAAGAGAAATAGCACATGCTTTCACTTATACTTGGGAATTTTTTTAAGTAGATTTGAACTAGATTAGTGGTTGCAGGAAGCTAGGAAGGGTGGGGAGAAGAGGTTAGAAAGGAAATTGAGTAATGCGGATCAAAACAGTTATCTAGAAGTAGGTTCTAGTTGAAAGACAACAGTGGGCAACTGTAGATCACAATAATGTATTATACGCTGTATAAAGAACTGGAGGAGAAGAGCTAGTAGGCTCCAAACATGGAGGAAGTTTGGGGAGGTGGTGATGCCAATTACTTTATTTAATCAGATCTATGCATCTGTTGCAAGATTGTGTCAAGCCCCCTAAAGTTGTGCAAGTTGGGGTAGCATCTGTGGCCCAGCAGGTTAAACCACTGTTTGGGGTGCCCACATCCACTAACAGTGCGCCAGTTTCAGTACCAGTTCCTCTACTTCTGATCTAGCTTCCTGCTGATGCATCCTGACAGGCAGTAGATGATGCTTCAAGTGTTTGGGCACCTGCCTCCCACAGAGGAGATCCAGATGAAGTTCCAGGATCCGGACTTTGGCCTGGCCCTGCAAGAATTTGGGGAATGAACCTATACTTAGAATATCTCTGTCTGTACCTCTCTCTGCCTCTGTCATTATTTCATGTAGATATAAGCAAACATTTTAAAAGTTGTGCAAGCATTAATGTTCCTTAAAGTACTTAGAGTTATTGTTGAAACATAAAATTCTAATAATTAATGTATCTAAATTATGCATATTACCATCAAGAGGAACAATACCACTATTCTTTACTCTTATATTTGTTCTTTTGGGCATCTGAAAAACAAACCATTAAATACCCAAATACAATAGAAATTGTGGACCTCAGTCTAATAATTATAGAAACAACAGTAATATATTGAGATAAAAGGCTTATATAACCCAGTCAAATAGAATTCTAGAATATAATAATAAACAGTTACTAAAAATAATGGTTTTTAATAGTCATTAAAATAAGAAGTTTAAAAATCTAAAGTCTATTGAAAACTAAACACACACCAGTATTTCACATATTAATTCATTTATTTTTCTTAAAAACCTTATGGTTTATATCCAATTATTATGTCATTTTTGTGAAATGGAAAATTCAGTCACAAAGAAATAAGATGTAGAAAATCACATAACCAGCTAACTTAAAACATGTATATGAATAAGCAAGAATGTCTTTATGCCCATATTCTTAACTATCATGCTATATCATCACTAATTTTGTTGCCACCTTGTATCTATTATTTTTATCCAGTGAATACATAAATAATATGAGCAGAAAATAGCTCCTGTTTGATGGCTTCATAAAGGAAAGAAAATTTACAAAAAGATTATTTATGTATGAGTATGTGTATGTATGTGTTATAACAATAACCTGATCCTTATATACTGGGTTTATAAAATCAAACATTGAACTCGACTTAGAGATTTAGGAGACTATTCTTCATCTTTTTAAGCTTGGGGGGAAAAAAAACTTTATTTTCTCTTTCCTTTACAGAGGTGAGAGGTGGCCTTTTTACTAATCTCCAAGAGTGCTGATGAATTAATTCAAGCCTGGTAAAACCTTTCACTTGAAAGAACAGAGGGCGTTCTGTGATGGGACCTCTGTTAAAGAACCCAAGGCTTTGAAGGCAGTGCCCTGTCTTCACAAGTTATTTATTCTCAGGAAGAGAACATCAAAACTGCTCCAATTCTTTGCACGAAAAAAAAAATGCTTCTTTTATGTGTTTTATTTGGAAATCAATCTGCCAAAATTACTTTAATCTTTTGATTCACGCTTAAAAACTTTAAAGATTTAAATTCTTAAATATTCTCTTTGAAAAAAATGAGGATGGGGTGGTAATTTGGTGGGCTATCAAGGGAACCTCCTTAAGGGTAGTCAGGGAGACAAATGAGAAATATTGTACAATTAAAACTTCATTAACCAGTTAAAAAAAATTGGCATTTTTTTAACCTTTGCATAAATCTACTAACTCTAAATTTTAAAATGAGTATTACCAAAGAGTTCAAATGAGATTTTAAAAAATGCAGTCAGTTGACACTTCTACATAAAGAAAATTCCCAGACTTTAGGGTACCTACTTTTCAGTATGAATTATTTATTTTATTTGCTCTCTGAATGACACAAAAATCTCCACATGTCTAGCTTGAAACATGAATGCTTCTGCTTTATGCTAAATACAACAAAAAGATAACAACTTTTTTTTTAATATTGGATTTTTTTTTTGGTTATATCAAGAGTTTTCAGCAATGAATTTGTTCTCCTTCCAAAGCAGAAAAGTAGTAGTAGCATCTCCTGAGTATTCATGAAAAATGCATAAATGATTAGCATGTTAGTTGTAACAACTCTTAATACGTTCAATTCAAACTTAGTAATTCTTCCTCTGGGAGCTCTTATCCCAGTGAGCAAAGTAGGCAAGTTTTAAACCTGTGTTGAGACTTCTCCAACTTTTTCAATCAGCCCATAAAGTTAAGTGAAATGATTCCACAAGTTTCAACTAAACAAACACTTCCAAGCAAATCAGAGTTTAAAAGGATCATTTTTAATCCTAAGACATTTTCAGGTCATGTAAAAATTGTTTGTCAAATATAATTGTTCTCTGTCCCTTTTTAAACATCATGATGTTTGGCTTTGAAATGTATTTGACTATACTAAAATTGACAGTACACAGCAATTTATATGTAGATTTCAAAACGGTGAGTACAAAGAGCCAAAACCTCAAAGAGAGCCTGAAAAATATAATTATAAACTGGAATACAAAGTATCCTTGGTTCCTGCAATCCACCTGGAGATATTACAAGCGGGAATGTAATGCAAAATATTGTGAGTATTCCAATAACTACTCCTAGAAATTTTTCTATATTTCTGTTTCTTTTTCCCACTGGGAAAGAAGTCATTATTCTAAAAGCATATATTACTTATATAAACATAATACTTCCTTATGCTGTATGCTGTTTAAAATCTTACAAAGCACTTATATACGTATTTAAAAGTTAAATAGGTATGTATATATACATAATACATTATATACATATGTATGTAAAATTTAGAACTTGGAACAAAATATAATTTTCCTAGAAACATAATTAATACATGGTAGTCCTAGACCTACATACAAAGTTATCCTTTAGAGTTGAAGTTATACCAACTTTCTAGTATTCTAAAGAAGGAAAATAAACAATAATTATTATTTTAAATGACATATTGAGGCAAAGATGAAATTAATTGAGATTCCTATCATAGAGACTATATACAGAACACAAAAATGAAATTCTTAGGGTTTCCTACTGTTGAAATGTCGCTGTGAGTGCCATTCTTCTTCATATCCTTACCAATGCAGTACACAGTGATTACAAAGAAAAGAAAACGAGGTCAATCAATTCTTAAAACAAATCACCAGGTGAAACTGCTGAAGTGACTATTTTAAAAGGTTAATTATCTCTCCTGGGAAAACACTACAATCCTAAAGGAATGTGGACACCCTAATATATCATGGAGTAAGCTCATACCTTCTGAATTACACTGATTTTCTTCACCCAAAGATAAGCAAGAAGAATGCCAAAGGAAACAAAATAGAGTAGATTTACCAGGGGATTGTTTGTTTGTTTGTTTGTTTTAACGAAAGGACTTACTCTAGGAACTTTTTACTAAGTCATCCCCCAGTGAAGAATGGAAAGCTTCTAAGTGCTGCAGGGGGATCCTTGCAAAGAATTCCACGGCCTGGTTGCAAGACATACCATAAATTTCACATTATTTATCATCTTTGCTGTCAGAGTTGAGTTCGATTTGGTCATTAGTTTGGTTAATATTGGTGATGCAGAAGTCAGTCATCCTTCAGTTATTATTCACTTCAGACCTCACAAGTATCTTTTCCACCTGGCCAAAAAAAAAAAAAAAAAAGCTCTGAAAGATGTGGTGAAAAAAGAATGCAGGAGAGGGGGCCAACAACGTGGCTCACTTGGCTAATCCTCTGCCTGCAGCACCGGCATCCCATATGGGCGCCGGATTCTAGTCAAGGTTGCTCCTCTTCCAGTCTAGCTCTCTGCTGTGGCCTGGGAGTGCAGTGGAGGAATGGCCCAAGTGCTTGGGCCCCTGCACCTGCATGGGAAACCAGGAGGAAGCACCTGGTTCCTGGCTTCGTATCGGCACAGCGCCGGCCTTAGCGGCCATTTGGGGGGTGAACCAATAGAAGGAAGACCTTTCTCTCTGTCTCTCTCTCTCACTAACACTTTCTGTCAAATTAAATAAATAAATAATAAAAAAATGCAGGAGAAGCCATGTGTTTGAAAATGTATCAAAGTTATGTGAAAGGATTCTGGTCTTCGCCCAGATGAACTACATTCACTATTGTCTATAGTTTGTAAGGACAATAAGTAAACTCTGGACAGAATACAAAGATATATGAAAAAATAAATGCTAACAGATTTGGGGAGAAGAAAGTTGAAATCTGAAGAAAGTTCAGCATGATTATGAGTCAATAGAATTTTTTCTACCTTTATCTTTCACATTTGATCTGGGAATAAGCTGCGCCTCAGAACTGTGCACTGGGTGTGGACAGAAAAAATCTCCCAAAGAAATTACTACAGAGCAAGTGGACTGGGCTAAAGGAAACTCTCTAGTTAAAGAGTGCTGAAGAAAGATGGTGGGATTGTTGGTTGTTTCTCTCTCTCTCTCTCTCTCTCTCTCTCTCTAGTTGTTTTTGCTTTTAATTGGCGTTGTGTCTTTCCTGGATTTTCTTTTTGCTGGACAGCTCCAGTTGATCTGTTACAGCAGTGGAGACTCCTAAAATTTGAAATGGATCACTCAAACACTGTTGGCAGGAATGCACAATGCTGCAACCACTTTGGAAAGCAGTATAAACCATTTCTTACAAAACTAAAAATGCACTTACCATACAAGTCATCATTTTTACTCTTGGATAATTACACCAAAGAAAAGGGAAATTATGTGAGTAAAAACCAGACACTGTATGAATCTATTATATAACATTACTTGGATGATGAATCATAGAAAAGGAACAGAGATTAGTGATTGGTGGAAACTAGGAAGTAGGACAAGAAGTTTAAAGAATCTATATGGTAAAAGGGATAGATAGCTATGAATTTTCTTCTGAGCACACTGCATTTGCTACATCCTGTAAGTTTGGGTAGCCATATTTCCCTTTTTAATCACCTCTGAGCATTTTCTAATTTCCTTTGTGATTTTTTTTATTTTCACTGTTAGACATTTAAGAGCGTGATAATTTCGTCATGTTTGCAAATCTTCTGTTTTTCCTTCTATTATTGCTTTCCAGCTTCCTTCCATTGCAATTGGAAAAAATAATTTGAATGACTTCAATCATTTTAAATACATTGAGACTTGTTTTGTATCTTTATATTTAATCTACCTTTAACAGTTTACTTGAAATTGCTTTCTTGCAACAGCATATATTTTATGCAATATAAAATATTGGGTATATTTTGGAAATTTTACGTGTTTTACAAGCCAGTTCTTATTTTCATGTAGAATTTCAAGAGTGCTATATAGTTTACACATTCTGATTTCAAAACTTAATACAAAGCTACAACAATCAAAACAATGTTATACTACAACAAGCACAGAAAACCAATGGAAGAGAATTGATATTCTAGAAATACATTTATACATCTATGACTAGTTGATTTTGACAAAATTGTCAAGTTCATTTAACTAAAAAAGAAAATGTACTTTTTATTTCTAGAAGCTCATTTTAATTTTAAAATTTAATAATTTTTGATACTTTGCTATGAGCACTTCACATGTACCTATTATATGCATATACATATGCACTATTCTTTAATGGGTTGTGCTGAGACACTGAATTTTTACATGCAAAAGTATGGCACTTGGACCTCACATTAACTAAATTGACTAAAAATTTATCAATAACTTAAGCATGGAAATTAAAATTAAAGAATTCTTAGAAGAAAATGGGAATAAATTCTCATGGCCTTGGATATAGAAATGGATTCTTAGATACGTCACCAAGGGTACAAGGGAGAAAAGTAAAAAAAAAAGATAACTTGGACTTCATCAAAAGTAAGCTTTAAAGACAATGTATACACGCACATAATATGATAGCCTATAAATATGTCTAATTATTATTCTATTATTATTCTTTAATTTTTAAAAAATAAACTTGCATAAATCATATATCAAGAAATTAAAAAGGCTACCTAAAGATATCTGATAAGGATTTAATATTAAATTATGAAGATCAGAAAGCTCACAGAAAATGGAATTAGAAGGTAAGCTCATTTGGGTGGAAAAAAATTTTAAATGTATGTGTAGTCTTTGAACTTTTTGAGGATTCCTCACCAATAGGAACTATATAACTCAACGACAAAGAAACAAAAGAATCCAACTAAAATATGGGCAAATAACTCTAGTAACTATTTCTACAAAGAAGATATACAAACAGCTAATAAGCACATGGAAAGATTTTCAATATCATTAGTCATTAGGGAGATACAAATCAAGAAATATGAGTTACTACTGCATAAATACTAGGAAAGCTATAATGAAGAACAAACAGAAAATAGGAATTGATGAGAAGATAGAAAAATTGGAAACTTGTACATCATTACACTTACAATTTGTTAAGAATAGGTATTATGTTAATTGTTCCACCCACAATTAAAAACAATAAAACAAAGAATGTATAATGTGGCCTATTTGTAGAACAGTTTGCTAGTCCCTCAAAAACATTTCATTATAAGCAAAACGTACACAGTGTCCATTAATAGATGAAGCAAATAGGTACATCCCCAAAATGGAATATTATTCACCCATAAAAGAATGAAGTTTTGATGGATGCTGCAATATAAATGAACCTTGAGAACATAATGAGTTAAATAGTACACACAACTAAAAGGCAAATATTATATAATTTCACTTATGTGAATTATCAAGAATAGGCAAATTCCTAGAGAAAGAAAATAAAGTTTACTAAAGGATAAGGAGAAAGAGAAATAGGAAACTATTCTTTAGTAGCTATAGAGTTTCTCCTTGGGGTAATGAAAACCTTTTGCAAATATTAGTAATAGTTGCAAAATTGTGTAAATATAATTAATGTCACTAAATTGCACACTTGAATGTTGTTAAAGGGACGGCACTGTAGAGCAGACAAATCCTTCGCCTGGGGTGGGCATCCTATATGGGTGCTAGCTCTAGTCTGGGCTGCTCTTCTTCCAATTGAGCTCTCTGCTATGGCCTGGGAAAGACAGTGGAAGATAGCCGAAGTCCTTGGGCCACTGTACCAGCATGGGAAACCTGCAGAAAGCTCTTGGCTCCTGGCTTTGGACAGCCCAGCTCTGGCTGTTGTGGACATTTGGGGAGTGAACCAGCAGATGGAAGATCTTTCTGTCTCTCCCTCTCACTGCCTGTAACTCTACCTCTCAAGTAAATAAATAAAATCTTTAAAAAAATAAGTTGTTAAGTGTGCAATGGCAAATTTGAAGTTAACATACATTTGGTAGAGTTGAATAGTCCTGTAGTTATTTAGATTAGAATATGGGAGAAAGGTTTATTACAGAGTCACCATGAGAGGCTTCTCTGAGGTGAAGGAATTGTTGCATATTTTGACTTTGTTACTGCTTTACAACTCTGTGCATTTCTCCATGCTCACAGATGTACACATAAAATCATATTAATGCCATCGTGTGTAAATTTTAAAAGTTTAATTCATCACAAAAGGATAGAAATGATTTACTAATGGTTTATAAAAATATAATACTTTATATTTATAACCAATTTATAAGTTCCAGTAACTTCCAAAGAGGTCTCCAATTGTGTGTGATTCTCTGTTAATGTACTGTTTCTATTTCTTCATAATCTGAAAATATCTAAATGATATTTTAAAAGTATATTTCATTTGTGAGGAGCTTGGCCATCAACCAGGTTATGGCCTTAGCTTACATATAGCATTCATGAAAATTGAATATGAATGTTATTATTAAGTATATCATCAAGTCAAAGGAATTTCATGAATTTCTGATTAAATGAGTTGGCTCACTCTTTAACAATTGACAGACCAAATCATCATCATATTTAAACCTTTACTTTGCCTTGGGCTCAATTCTCTTACTGCTGAAGTGCAATGGTCATTGGCCCTCTGTGTCTTGTCATTAATCATTTCTGAAGTAATGCCACCAAATTTTTAGTAATTTTCATAAGATGGAAGGAATGCTTTATATTTTTCTCTAAGATAAAACTCTAGCTATCTTCTTTATTCAGTTTCTTCCTCAAGATTCATGAACCACATTATCTGTAACTATTTCTGATTTTTCCATATTAGGAGTAATCATTTTTCTCCCAATGTATTTTTAATAAGTCCAATAGTGAGGAGTGTAACAATTTTAGTCCTTTAAAAGTGGCTGAAGTGAGTAGCAGCTAGGCCTGTCATAATTGTCTCTAAGACTTTTGAGTTCTTTACCTGACTAGGAGTTCAACTACTAGAAACTTCCAAGATTCAAACCCTTTTAAGAGAATTTTTCCACATTTTATCTTCCAGTTTTAAAAACCACCCACTATACTACAACCTCACCCATATCCCAACTTGTTCTCTGAAGCAGAAATTTCACTACAAATGCAGAATTCCTGTAACTATCATCCCCTTGTACTTCATGGTTACAAACATACTAGAATGTGTGATGGTTCAGAATCATCACAATCCATTTTTTATTAATCACGATCCTTGGTCTCCCCAAAATCAAACTTCTATAACTAATAGAATTGCATTGAAGTTAAAATTGTTCCATTCAATGCCATATGGAAACATCAATTTCATTGTTGGTCACACAATAACCATACCAAACAAAATGAGTTTTATAGCTGTAGGTGTGAGTATGGGTGATTTGTACTGAGCATTTGTATGTCATTTTTATGGAAATCTTATTGAAAAGAAAATATCTGTGTATTCCTTTCCAGTATGTAAGATCATTTTTATTTGAAACATTGTTCAATGAGCTGAAACTCTGTGAACTGTGATTTATTGTACTTCATATATGGATTTTACAGTTAGAATCTAATGGCAATAGAAAAAAAGTTATCCACATGCACTAAAAGCCCTGAAATATTTTCCTGTGTTTTCTGAAGCATAAGCTTATTACAATATTTTTACATCTTACATTTGAAAACTTTTATGTTATTCACTGCATATTTATAAGTTTTAAATCACCCACATCTGCTTAAAATGATGTGGACAAATCTTATGGCTCCTCTTAAGTCCTTAATAGAGCTTCCTCCTCCCTACAATAAGGATAAACAAATGTCCATGTGGAGAAATTATGTCTTCCTCTTAAATTCTTTCCACATTTTTCATGAGTGTGCACTTACATACACCATGGAGCTACAGGTATAAATGTAAAATAAGCCTTATTAGAGAAGTTCACAAGGATAGCACAGCGGAAAACAGGATCCCCCCATTCCCTCAGCATAGAATGAGAGACATGCTTGGGCAGAGCCCAGCTGGAGAGCCCCTGAGCTGACTTCTGGTATCTGGCTATTTTACCATTGAGCTCATTCAAAACTGCTGTGCCAGCCACAGACTGAAAGGTGACAGGAGGAGAAGGAAGCTCAACCCATCCAAACCATGTTCTCCTCAGTGTACCAAGTGGTCATTGGCGGCTCATTAAATGAGTCTTTCTGTAGTTCTCATGGATTCTGGGTCAGAATGACTTCCACAACTGTTTGGAAGTTCTCCAGCAGCTGGGATGGATAGCAAGCCATGGCTTGAACAACTGTGAAAGATCATTTTGGCCTTTTCCTTCATTCCTGAAATGGGAGATCCATACCCACTGAACACTTTCAGGAGTCATTTTCCAACCCATAATTTTTCAGACTTACCTTTTTTATGAAATTTGTAGATTTGTGGTTCAGTGAGGATGCTTTGCAGGGTCACAACTCTTTATTTGTGTTGCTGTCTTGCTAAATATCAGCATGAAATTCTCAAGTCTAAGAGCCCAGGAGTCACTGAATACATACAGAAAACACACTTTTGCCTTGTTTTTTATTTGTTTTCCAAAGGCTTTAAATGAGTATAAGATTAGTCCCAGCAATCTGGAATTTGGAGTTTGAAGTATTTGGTAGTCCAAGCATGGGACTTATTGATCTGGAAAACTTTTCAAGATTGTGTCCCACTAGTTAAACTTGGTCACTGGTCAGTTGCCTTAGGACAGAAAATTTAGTAAAATTCCCAAATATAGAAGTGATTTCCTATGATATACAATGTGATCAAACAATTGTCAGCCTTCCTTATTCCCAAAGCAAGACAGAAAGACCAATAATTTTCACTTACTAGATTGTGAAATATCTATAGGACTGCAGTCCAGGCAGTTCCCAAGGTGAGTTGAGTGTTAGGGACTTAGAGTCTATTCTCATTTAAGGTCTCATTCATATCCAGTCACTTGTGCTTAGATGCCATGAGAAGAATGTAAAGAGGAGGACATTTTCAAACGGACCCACTAGCAGAATATCCTAGAACGTTTAAACCTCAACTATTAGTCCACATCAGGCTTGGGTTTGTTCAATTCCTGATGATACTTCCCAGGGATGATTGGGAGAGTAATTAACATACTGTGTTACTTGTCAAGTAAAGACAAACTGATTTGAAGGTTTTTATGGAAAAGAAGGTATTAGCAATGGCAGAAGAAAATATCACTAATGACAGCTGTTTGTTCAGTCTTTATAATGAAATGCTGTGTTACAAGAACAATAGTTTCTTCTGTTTGTGTTTCAGTAGTCCACAGTGAGTCTCCAAATGCCAGTGACTTTTAATGACTTTTCACTAGTCAGCATGCGCGATTGTTTTTATAGCACCCCTGCCCTCAATGATGACTAGATGAGGAGGGTACTTTTTTTTTCCTTCTCAAAAGAGGCAATATTGTTTCAGTGTTAGGCCATGAGCAAGCTTTAAGTTTGCAAGCAGTTCTGAACAATGTTTCCATAACAATAGTTATGATGAATGTACCTGTGCATTCAAAACATTCATATTAATCAAAAGGCAGGATAGCTCAGAAGAGCAAGCAAAGTCCAAAACCCCGCCCTTCATGGGGTACCCTGCCAACAGAATGGTTAACAACCAGCTAAACTGCTATTTACTCAAGGAGGACATTATAGTATAGCAGGCTATGCCACAGCCGACAATGCCTGGATCCCATATCAGAGTGCTGGTTCCAGTCCTGGTGGCTCCGCTTCCTATCCAGCTTCCAGTTAATGATCCTGGGAAGAAGTGGAAGATGGCTCAAGTACTTGGACCCTTGATAAGTACCTGTGGGAGATTCAGATGGATTTCCTGGCTCCTGGCTTTGGCCTGGCCCAGCCCTGGCTGTTGCAGCAATTTCAGGAGTAAACAAGTGGATGCAAGGTCTCTTTGTCTCTCCTCCTATTTCTCTATTGTTCTGCTTTTCAAAATATAAATAAGTAAATAAGTATTTTAAAAATATTATTTACTCAGATTTTGCCTAAATCTAATATACCAATGCATTAGGTTGCCCATATTTTTCACTGAAGGGGTAACAAAATATGTTCCAGTAACTGTGTCAGTATGAATTCATTTTAACTGCCCTGGCCTTGTATTACTTTGAAAGCTCCTATTTTTGTCTAGCTTCTGTAATATTAAATCTCTATCAAGCTCTCATCCTCAGAGATAGCCCCTGCCTCAGCACAGCGCCTCTCTGTAATTGCCCTCTGGCCTTTAGTCCATTGACATTGTGGGCTTATGCCCACTTTCCAGCTTACACCACCTTCTCTCCACCATCACAGCTGTCCACAGGGCTGCCTTCCCACTAGTTACCAGCAGCCTCATTCCTTTCTTTCATTTCTTTCCCAATAAATCTGTCACTCTGATATTTCAGATCATGGATTTAGCTGCCACCTCAGCCACTGCAAAGACGAGCAAATACTATGGAGAAGCTATTACATTTGTAGCTTGGAGCACCAAAGTTAGCTCACCCAGTCGCTTTTTTTTAGATCTTATTTTTATTTATTTGAGAGGTAGAACTACAGACAGAGAGAAGGAGACAAGGAGAAAGGTCTTCCCTCCACTGCTTCATTCCCCAAATGGCCGCATAGTCCAGAGATGGACCAATCAGGAGTCAGGAGCTTCTCCCGGGTCTCCCAGGTGAGTAAAAGGGCCCAAGCACTTAAGCCATCTTCTACTGTTTTCCCAGGCCATAGCAGATATCTGGATCGGAAGAGGGGCAGCCAGATCTCAAACCTGCACCCATATGGGATGTTGGCTTCCCAGGCAGAAGCTTAGCCTACTATGCCACAATGCCCTGGTCCCTGACTCTGTTTCTTTAGGATTCTCAATCACCAACTCTTCACTTTCCTTTTTTTTCGGGGGGGGGGGGGGGCGCGGGGTGTATACAGGGAACTCATATTTCCAAATACAAGAAGCCCACAATTTAGTGGTGTGGATCCCTTTATGATTTCCTGTTACTATACAAAAGAGTCATCCACCCACCCCTCCAAATGTAAGATTAAAAGATATTTAAGGAAATATGAGAACCATAACATTGGTGGAATGGAGAAATTGCATACCCTCTAAATTTCAAGGTTTACTCGAAGGCAGGATAAATTTTTCTTGTGTCTTAGTAATAGCAGGTGGCTTCACAACTCAGAACAAGGTTTATTACCTAAGGTACGTGCCACTCTCCCAGAAAACTCAGAGCTCAGAGAGAAGCAGAAAGTTCTATGATGATTACATTTCAAAGACAAGTTGCCCAGCTTCTTTCAAAATAGATAGGTGGGTGATAAAATGGGAAAGAAACCTTTAAAAGATTTATGTTGCAAAGGGGCAGATGAAAAAATCAGAATCCTAAATTGCTAAGGTAAATGTCCTGAGAAATGGGTGTTGGAGTCTAGAATTAGAAGAAGCTTGTGTACATATCAAAACATCTCATGATAACACACAAATATTATAATTGTGTCTGTTAAAAATTTTCTTTTTATAAAACATGTTTAATCAAAGCTGAGTCAAACTGATATGAACAGTAAGAAATTCTTGGTTACCAGCTGTTTTCCTAGGAAATGGTTAACAACCAGTTACAATGTTATTTACTCAAATTTCCCTTAAATGCAATAATCAAGCTTTTCATATCCATTCAATGGGTTGTCTTTATCTTTCATGGATGGGATGATCAAATACATTCCAGGGTTTTGGAGCTATGAATGAAGAGAGAACAGCTCTGGCTCTGATCTATTGAAATAAACATCTATAATTCAGAAAAATACTATTGATGTGTTACCGGAGATGAGCCAGTGACACTAAGTCTAAAACATACGGTGAGTAAAGAGAAAAGCAGTTGGGGTGTAGGGAATCCAAAAATTTCTTTCTTGTAGTAGAAAATGGAATGTGAGTCAGGCACCAGGGCCTAATAACAATATGACCTCTCCTGATTGAAGCCACTACATTCTCCTGCCAGCAATTGAATACCACATCTATAGGGCTTTTTCAAAGACTCTTATATGAAAGCAGGCCTCTTCCCGGGGACGCAGAGACCCACCCACCCAACAGCTGCCTCCTCTTTGACTTGAATGTTCTTGACCAGAAAAGCCCTTTAAAACATTCTGAAACAGATTTGTCTGATTCATCCTGACCAATGTCTTCAACTTGCTAAGCCTCACACATTTTCTACAAACATACCAAGTCCTGGAGACTGATGCTTTCCTCCTAGGATGTCAGAGTCAAGCATGAGTCAGTAGGGCAGTTGGAAAGAACAGCCAGAGTTAGCGGGAAAGCAAAAGTAGCAATCGGGCACATGAGGTCAAACAGGAAGAAGGAAAAGATGCCAACCACCATCCTTCCTTCTAGCACATTCACCACTGACAATTAAATCTGTTGATGCATTTGTCATTTTTGGCTATAAATACACTTATATTAAAAACACTTATTGTGTTGGCAGTTAAGCTGATACAAGTTAAGCTGTCCCCTGTGACTCCTCCATCCCACATGTGGTACTAGTTCCAGTCCTGGTTACCTTGCTTCCTATCCAGCTCCCTGCTAATGTACGTGGGAAGCAGCAGATGCTGGTCCAAGCATTTGAGTCCCTGCCATCCACCTGGGATACCTAGATGGAGTTCCTGGCTTGGCCCATCCCCTTCTGTTGCAGTCATTTAGGAAGTGAACTAGCAAATGGAAGATTTTCTGTCTCTCTTTCTACTCTCCATCCCCATCCTTCTCCTTCTCCTTCTCCTTCTCCTTCTCCTTCTCCTCCTTCTCTGTCACTCTACTTTTCAAAGGAATACATAAGCCTTTATAAACAAACAAACAAAAAACCAACTTAGGAGCCAGCACTGTGATACAGCAGGTTAAGTGCCCTGAAATGTCAGCATCTCACATGAGAGCGCTGGTAAGAGACCCAGCTGCTTTGCTTCTGATCCTGCTTCCTTCTACCATACCAGGAAAGGCAGTACAAGATAGTCCAAGTCCTTGCCTGGATAGAGATTCTTTTTTCTTGTTAGAAAAAGAATGTCAAGGAGCCAGCATTGTGACACAGCCAGTTCAACCTCCTCCAGTGATGGTAGCATCCCACACGACCACCAGTTCAGGTCATAGCTGCTTCACTTCCAATCCAGCTCCCTGACGATGCACCTGGGAAAGCAGTGGAAAGTGATCCAAGTACTTAAGACCTTACCACCCACGTAGGAGACTCAGATAGAATTCCAGGTCCCTAGCTTCCACCTTGCCTACCTCCAGTTATTGCAGTCATTTGGGGAAGGAACCAGCAGATGGAAGATCTCTCTGTGTCTATCTGTCTCTCTCAGTCTCTGTAACTCTGCCTTTCAAAGAAGTCAAACAAATCTTCAAAAAAGAAAAACTTTTGGATGTGAGACCAACAGAGGTGGAAAGCAAGACAGCAAGGCTTTAGAACTGATATACACCTCTCTAGATGAACCAGAGAGAGAGTCCAATCTATATTCAGTAGTGGTAAGTAAGGTAGCAAAGTATAATAAAGAGAATACACATGACAGGCCAGGCAGGCATCTCCGCAAAGACCTGAGAGCCAAGTCTGCACTCAGACTGGGGCTTATAAAGCCATGAGGTCCAGTTATTCTTGCTTTTTCTCCTTCAGCCTATCTTTTTATGCTGGACAAAGGGCTTCCTGGATTTTAAACTGGTGAAAATCCTGCTATGTTTTATTACTCAGTGTTGTCAGACTGCATAGCCCATTTGGCACCAGACAGAGAAAGCTTTCCTGGGGTGCTCTTCACAGGGTTAAGGCTGGTACCTCCTATAAAGACGCCAGGGGGATGGACAGGACTTTCTGGTGGAAAATGCTGGACTGTTTCCAAGGGGTGCTTCCAAGACTGCTACATTCCTTCCCATTGGTGCTTTGTTTTCCTTCAGCGCCTCTTACACATAAAGGCTAACTCCTATCTTCATACCTTACATTTGGGTCCCTGCCACCCACATCAGAGACCAGGATGAGTTCCTGGCTGCTAACCACTGGCTTCTGCCTAGTCTAGACCTGGCTGTTGTGGCTATTTGAAGAATGAATGAGCAAATATAAGATATCTTCCTCTCTTTCTCTCCCTCTCTCTTGTTCTGCCTTCACATTAATAAATAAATCTGTTAGGCCGGCGCCGCGGCTCAATAGGCTAATCCTCCGCCTTGCGGCGCCAGCACACCGGGTTCTAGTCCCGGTCGGGACACCAGATTCTGTCCCAGTTGCACCCCTTCCAGGCCAGCTCTCTGCTGTGGCCAGGGAGTGCAGTGGAGGATGGCCCAAGTGCTTGGGCCCTACACCCCATGGGAGACCAGGAGAAGCACCTGGTTCCTGTCTTCAGATCAGCACAGCCATTGGAGGGTGAACCAATGGCAAAGGAAGACCTTTCTCTCTGTCTGTCTCTCTCACTGTCCACTCTGCCTGTCGAAAAAAAGAAGTAAATGAAAAATAAAAAATAAATAAATCTGTTGAAAAACCACATATTTTCATCTTCTCTAAAATGAAATATTTTAGAGGTTTCTCATTTTTAATTCACACTGAATGCTGTCATTTAGCTTTGCAAAACAGAAATACTTCCAACCGTAGAGTAATAAAGAGGTAGAGACAGAGAAAGAGAGGTCTTCCATCCTCTGGGTCACTCCCCAAATGGCTGCAATGACACAGGCTGGGTAAGACCAAAGCCAGGAGCCAGAGCTTCTTCCTGGTCTCCCACAAAGACACAGAGTTTTCACTGTGGGGTTAGCTCTCTCATCTCATCTCCCTTGTGAAAAGAATGTGATTGCTTTGGAGATGTGCTGAATACACCTTTCTTGGCCATACTGCCCATTTTCTAGAGCCTGGCTCAGGACGGATCCTCAGTAACAGGGTACTAAATGAATAAAATTCATTGTGAATGAATGAGTGGATAAACGACTGTGAAACTAACTATTAGGATTAACTTATAGAAGTGAAATAGGGAAGAAAAATAGAAATATGTGCTCCAGGCAAATAAAGTAATTGAGTTTATCTGCCCACACCAGACTGGACCAATGAGTTAATGAACCACAGGTTTACTGTTCCAGATACACAAAAACACTGACATCATCTACATATTTGCATGGAAAAAATGGTATAATGCCAATAATTTTTTATTTTATTCATCCATTTCTTTGCAAAGCAGAAAATGCAGTTTCCAGAAGTCATTTTCCCTGAAAACTTTTTGTTTCTGTTATTGATTGATCTTCATCAGTTTTAGCCTAGAAATGATAAAACGGGTAGAATATAAACAAAGAGCTGCTTGCACAATGTTTAGGTGGAGAACATTCATCAGCGTGAACAGCTCTAACTTAAAAGCAGTAGGGAAGAGTAGTCCCCCATACCAAAGTATAGTTCTCTGCTTTAATGAAAAAAAGAGACAATTAGAACAAAGGCACTAGCTCAAGTCACAATTCATCAAGCTGTCAAATACAATAAAATGCTACATACCTAATCTTTCCTGTTAACCATAATGTAGGCAATGCAATTACATTGTTGCAGCAAATTGGTAAGAATTAGAGGGGGAATTAATGTAAAAACCTTGTGAAATTTTCTGTTCCAGTAAATGGCATCATTCATATTTTAAAATCTGGTAAAAATATTAAGTGAATTAGCAATAAATGCTTCTTATTAGACTCATTTTCTCTCTCAGCAGTTTTAGAAATACATTTTAAGTGTATAATCAAGGGAAAAATCAATTAACACCACCAAAACCCACTATTAAAATTAAAACCTTGTGGCAAATTTATGAGAATGGAAAATAGTAACACATTTTATAATACATAGAAATGAAAAAGATAGGTAAATTTAAATCCAAAAATGATCATAATTCTTTGAGGACACTTCCTCTAGAAATAGTATGTCCGTATGCTCACAGAACAGGAAATTGTAACCAACTGTGCAATTCTATGATTAAATGCAAATACTATTTTCAGAATGACCCCTGTTTGCAAAACTCAGTGTCTAGTGCTATAAGAAATACAGGAGAATAAAAACAACAGGAATCCTCCACTACAGGGACAAACCTTAACTGAGGATTTATAAAAGCCATGCCTGATGATTAAAAAGAAGAGGTGAGTTCATGTATGACCTGGAGGATCCCCAAGACCTAGGAAGATGTATAAACAAATCATTGCTATTTACACTCTACTTTAATGTATGGGTTTAAAAATAATGGTGGTCACTTATTTTCATGTTTGATCTAATGTTCCCTGAAATCTCAGACCTGGTACCAAGATGTGATGAGATTGGTAATCCAAATTTCTTTGAGGTTCTCATATCAATATATATTCATTAATTATTAAGTTCATTCTAGGTTTAACTCCCACCACTTCTGTATTTCTTGCTCCCCCTTTTAGGCTTTAAGGACCTCCCAGACTTGGAAATTCTCCCTGACCTAGCTTCTGTTCTCTGGATCTTGGCTGCTCTTGCTATGGAGACAACAAATTTTTTTTTTTATTTTTTTGACAGGCAGAGTGGACAGTGAGAGAGAGAGACAGAGAGAAAGGTCTTCCTTTTGCCGTTGGTTCACCCTCCAATGGCCGCCGCGGCCGGCGCGCTGCGGCCGGCGCACCGCGCTGATCTGATGGCAGGAGCCAGGTGCTTCTCCTGGTCTCCCGTGCAGGTGCAGGGCCCAAGCACTTGGGCCATCCTCCACTGCACTCCCAGGCCACAGCAGAGAGCTGGCCTGGAAGAGGGGCAACCGGGACAGAACCCGGTGTGCTGGCGCCGCAAGGTGGAGGATTAGCCTAGTGAGCCGTGGCACTGGCTGGAAACAGCAAATTGATCACTACCTCAGTTCTTGCTGTCATATGAGTTCTTGTGTTCTTATAGTAGCCGTGGCCATAAATATATATTGCCCTATGAGATGAAGCCACTCCCTCATTCCTATCTGCTGCAAGCTCACCATCAAGCAGTAACAGCCACCTACACCTTTCCAAATCATGGAGGAAAGTCTCTATCTGCCTCTTCCACACACACACACACACACAGCAAAACCAACCTCAGTGCGCTCTCGCTCTCTCTCTCTCTCTCTCTCTCTCTCTCTCTGTTTGCTAACATAGTATATGCATTCATTGTTCCTCTCATTAAGCCATCCTATTCATTTTGAATTCTTTTCCTAATAGAAAAGACAAAAGCAATTTTGCTTTTCTCAACAAAATACTCTCTTAGCTCCCTCTCATCTACCCCATAATTACAATATTTCTCTACAGAAAAATAAAAGCGTTCTGACACTATTATCTGCTGGTAGATATATACCATATTATATTCTTCTTAGTTGTTTCCCTAGGAGGGCAAAGCTATCCTTTAACCCTAATTATGAATAGATTTCAAGGAGAGGAAATAATTCTTTCTGGTAAGCAAAAGATAAGCAGCAATTTCTCATAAGTATTATCTCTATTACACTATAATCTTATTACAAATATGGCATAAGAGGACTATGTTAATGATGTAAATGCATAAATAAGAAAAATTAGATTAATTTAGAAGATTGCAGAACGTTTAGAAAGGACATTTGACTAAAACGCTAGGCATGTACGATATTTTCAAAAGCTTAAATGACAAATATTAAAAATAAGTATCTACTTCTAGCTACAACAAATGTGTTTATCATAGAGTCCTGTAGATACAAATATGTGTTGCTCAGAGCCATGCCTTCAAGGACTAACTTGCTGCTAGGTTATGGCATATTCAGCAAGTTCTCAGATTCCTCAGTGCTTGCCTCTGTTTCAGATGGCACACTGAGTCCTGAATGTCTGAGTCCATATTCAGCGACTGAGCAGGGTGAAGGCATAAAGTCCCAGGAATTTTGGCCTGATGCAACGCAGCCTGATGGACATTATCCTGAGTTCCATTCCTGAGCTTTTGTGGAACTACATTAGAGTTTAACAAATACTTCTGTGATTAAATATTGCCCCTTCCCTTTCCTTCACTCAGCTTGATATTTAGTAATGACTTTGCGCCTCAAGCTCTGTCTCAGAATTTTGAGAACCAAGAAATGGGGTACAAGCAAGTAGATCATAAAATCGGACTTTGGAGCGGGATTATTCAGCAATCAGAGGGCAGCAAGAACACAATCATTGGTGGCAGATGAACATTTATCCAACAAGGTGGCAGTTGATCCTTTACCACTGGTGAATTGGGAGGGTGTGCTAGGGAAGGGTAGACTAAATTAGTAAATGCAAACTTCAAGCATCAGTGGGGTAGGCTTTTGGCCCAGCACTTAGATCGTCTTGGGACAACCACATCCTATATCGCTGCAGTAGACATCAAGATGTATCACCCAGCGCCCCCTTAAAGGAAGAACCTGCTGTGAGGAGTTTGCTCAGCATATAACTTGCAGCCCTCATCCTCTTCAGGGTTTGTCATACTATAAGGAGCAGCCTAGCCCAAGATCACACCCTGCCCTGAGCAACCCACCTCTGTTTAGTGAATGAAGAGGTAGAGAACTGTTTCAGTTCAACCTGATATAAATATGCAAATAAGGAAAATTGTTCCCAAACTCACTGCTGGATGGCTCGAAGTTGTGCCACTTCTGTTCCACTATTTCCTCTATCCACGCTGACTTCTTTTAACAAGTGTTCATCTCTAATTCATTTCTTGAATTGTCTGATTTAATAATGCTTTGGAGTTTTCTATCTTTGGATCAATTTTAACACATCAGCAATTTTAACAAATCAGCAAAATATATAGATACTTGTCTGTGCCTGACTTAAGAGAGATAAAATCCATGCTTATAATGTATATAATGTGGGGCCAACATTGTGGTTCGGTAGGTTTAAAAGATTCTGCTTCCAATCCATTTCCCTGCTAATGCACCAGGGAAAGCAGCAGAAGATGGCTCTTGTGCTTGGCCACCTGTCACACATGTGGGAGACCTGTATGGAGTCCAAGGCTTTGCCCTGGCCCAGCCATAGCTGATGCAACCATTGGAGGAGTGAACCTGCAGATGGAAGATCTCTTTCTCTGTCTCTTCCTCGCTTTCTGTCATTCTGTCTGTCATTCAAATCAACTTTCAAAATAAGTATATAATAAATATGAATTGTTTGAAATACGGATTTGCTGTATGAATAGTAACTGTGCTTATCACTTCAAGGTCATTTTTTCACTTTATGTATCTTATTCAGGGTTCAATAAAGAAAGTCATAAAGTCAGATAATATCACAAAGGGAATGAATGTAGAAAGGAAAAAGAAGAGGCGTATGGATTTCCAAAATTAAACATCAGAGAAACAAAGAGGGATGGAAAGTGAGCAGCCCATGAGGAAAGGGATCATCAAGGCAGAACATTTTTTATTAACCAAATAACAAAATGCTTTACATGAAAGGAATACTCAATCATGTAACAAATTCCGAGTTGTCAGCTAAAATAAGAATTGGAATTAGGGATTATTTTTTTCACAATATAAAGATCATCAGTGACCTCGGAAAGTATTTCATAGTGTGCTGGGATTGACCTATTGAATAGAGTAGGTCAAAGAAGTTCAGTTCATGGACAATCTGTAAGCAACTCTTTTTAGAATTTTTATGACAAAGAGAACCAAGTGATAGCAAACTTGTTTAGGAAAAAATAGGGGAAAACATTTTTTTTAAAAAAAGAAAGTGATGGCCGGTGCCGCGGCTCAATAGGCTAATCCTCCGCCTTGCGGCGCAGGCACACCGGGTTCTAGTCCTGGTAGGGGTGCCAGATTCTGTCCCAGTTGCCCCACTTCCAGGCCAGCTCTCTGCTGTGGCCAGGGAGTGCAGTGGTGGATGGCCCAAGTGCTTGGGCCCTGCACCCCATGGGAGACCAGGGTAAGCACCTGGCTCCTGCCATCGGATCAGTGTGGTGCGCCAGCCACAGTGCGCCAGCCGTGGCGGCCATTGGAGGGTGAACCAATGGCAAAGGAAGACCTTTCTCTCTGTCTCTCTCTCTCACTGTCCATTCTGCCTGAAAAAAAAGAAAGAAAGAAAGAAAGAAAGAAAGAAAGAAAGAAAGAAAGAAAGAAAGAAAGAAAGAAAGAAAGTGATGTGTTTTTGTCCCTGCCTGTTAACTGAATGCCAATCTGATGGTCAAGTTATTTTTTTTTTGCCTTCGAACTTGTACTTAAAAATCCCACTACCAACACAGCAGACTCATAGAATGGTAGATGTCCTAAATAGCACTCTTGCCTCAGAATCAGCCCTTAAGGCATTCGGATATGGCTGAAGAGCGCATGAGAGTATTTTAGGCATGGAAAGCCAAAACACTCTGAAAAAAAAAAAAAAAGACCTAAATGGAAGATCTCTGCGAGTGAGATCCTAGTGGAAAGAACAGGGCCATCAAAGAAGGAGGTACCTTTCTCTGAAGGGAGGAGAGAACTTCCACTTTGACTATGACCCTGTCGGAATAAGATCGAAGTCGGCGAACTCAAAAGGCTTCCATAGCCTTGGCAACTCATGACTAGAGCCTAGGGAGATTACTGACACCATAAACAAGAGTGTCAAATTGTTAAGTCAACAACAGGAGTCACTGTGTACTTACTTCTCATGTGGGATCTGTCCTTAATGCGTTGTCCAATGTGAAGTAATGCTGTAACTAGTACTGAAACAGTATTTTACACTTTGTGTTTCTGTGTGGGTGTAAACTGACGAAATCTTTACTTAATATATACTGAATTGATCTTCTGTATATAAAGATAATTGAAAATGAATCTTGATGTGAATGGGATGGGAGAGGGAGCGGGAGTTGGGAGGGTTGTGGGTGGGAGGGAAGTTATGGGGGGGAAGCCATTGTAATCCATAAACTGTACTTCGGAAATTTATATTTACTAAATTAAAAAAAGTAAAAAAAAAAGAAAAATATTAGAAATAAAACAAAAAAATTTTGTTCAACAAAAATGTAATTATTTTTGAATTATGGTTGTTAATATTCATTGAGCATCTACTGTGAACTAAGCAATCTCCTAAATGTTTAATACATACTGTCATTTATCATTCAAAACATACTTGATTATAAATAAATGTTAACTTTTAGTTAGGACAAGACATGAGTTTAGAATCATTTCCGGTATTTAGGTGAAATGTTACTGAGTGTATTTTTCTAATAGCATTTCAAATTTTCAGCTGACAACCAGCAGGTATATCTGCACTATCCAACACAATAGCCAATAGCCACACATGGCTACTGAGCATCAGTAATAGGGCCAGTCCAAATAGAGAGGTGCTATAAGCATAAAACACATGCTGGTTTTAAAAGACTTGAGACATAAGAAAGAATGTAAAATATCACATGTAATTTTGTGTATTGGTTATATGTTAAAATAATATTTTTTGATATATTGGTCTACATATACACATTATTAAAATTAGCACCATCTGTTTCTTTTTACTCTTTTAATGTGGCTACTAGAAAATTCTGGTTAACATATGTGGCTTGCATTGGGGCTCATGTTGTACATCCATTTCATTGCACTGCTGCAGAAACTCCTATGGTTTAGTTCCTAAGCGGATTCCCTGGGAAATATGGAGGTTTTTCTTACAGTCTAAACATTTTCCAGTTTTATGTTTTCTCTTTCATATGGATTCTCTTATGACCACGTAGTATAGATTCACAGATGAGTCTTTTGTGACAGATTTCACACATGTATGGTTTCACCTCTTACGTTGTTTTGAAGGATAAATTAAAATATATGTGAAGTATCAATTGTTTTTTCAATACATATACATACAACTGTACAATAAAGATTATAACTTTCTTCCCTCATTACAAAAAAAAATCCCACTACCACCAGCCCCTTTGGGTTTTTTCCCCTCTTAGAAGCCCCCTTCCATGCAGCCCTTGCTGGAGGCCTTTGACTCTAATAAATCTATGTAAATCTCTAAAAAAAAAAAAAAAAAAGGAAGGAAGAAAAGATGTAATAAATGGACTCTAGGTTACCTTCAACCTCAAACTCAGAATAGCAATGCAAATGAACTATTCTGTTCTTTTCTGATTGCTAGGTCAAGATTTTTTATAGCGAGAGCACTTTCACAAAATACTTTAATATATAAATGTCATTTTAAAAGATTTCTGTTTTTCAGTCAAGTACTTCAAATTATGATCCACACTCTTAAACACCTGCTCATTTATAATACTGTTCAAAACAGCTCATTGTTATACACCCAAGTTAACTTACAATCTCTTAACAGGTTAAACACTAGCTCTTAACTCCTTAAGTATATTAGCTACAAATTGAACATTAAGTAAAAAGCACTCAGGGCTATTTAAGGCTCTATTGCCTTCTTATAAAGGTATGGTATTTGCAATCAGATATGGTTTCCTGAGCTACTATGGGAATAATCCACAGAAAAATATTTCTGGTTGGTATTATAAGAAAATGTTTCTTTTTCATCAAGACCTTAATGTAAGCAGAGTTTTACGCTAACGTAATTAGCTCCCTTACTCTATGGGCCCATTTGTTTTGCCCTCGTTGTTTATTTGTAGTTGTTTTACTGGGAATGAATAAGGACCATGGAACATAATTTCTATTTATATTGGTCCTCTCCTTTAGGAAACATTTGTTTTGAGAGGGAGATGAGAATGTGACCATCAACTGTACCCACTGCCAGAGTGAGCAGACATCGAACTACTTCTTTGAATCCTAGCAGTAACTATGCTACCACTTAGCTTTCCAATCCCCCACCCTGCCGCTCAAAGATGGGTTTTAAATGCCCAGGGCTCAAGGTGAAGGGATTGAAGCTAAGGCAAAGAGTTATCCCAATTTCCAGTGAATTTGTATTGTTAACAATTTAACTTTTCAAAGGATTTTGAAGTAAAGCAATCAACCCTCTGCTGGAGCTGGGCAGGACACAAGGCTGAGATTGCTGAATCAATATGTGGGAACCTGACTGACATCTCGGGTAATTTGATGCAGGATTTGGGACAACAACTGGAGATAAATTACTTAACACAGTTGGGAACCAAAATTGTGTTCAGAAAGATAGATGTATTTTCCTGAGTGGAGTGAGAAGAATTGTACTGACAGGGAACTGATGGGCACGAACAAACTCTTAGACACATTATTCCATATGCAATCATCTAAGTTCTGATGAATAACTTTGAGTTGTCTTTGTATGGAGTAGGAAAGTATTGTAAAATACATGTAAATCAAAGATACGAATGTCTCCTTTTTAAAGCCTGTAACTATAGAATGGTTATGGCTAAAGTGTAGAGAACTACGTCGTAGAAAAATGTTATATACAAAAGTCCTGTTTTTGATTCTCAGAAATGAAACAATTCTTTTAGAATTAAATTCAACTTATGAATAACCTGTGTAATATATCTCATTAAAATGAATTTATATTTTTAGCAAGCTTGTATTTTTATTCTCCTTTTTTTTTTTTTATCTAGTTGACAGGTGGAGACAGAGACAAAGAGAAAGGTCTTCCTTCCATTGGTTCACTCCCCAAATGGCCGCCACGGCCAGCGCTGCTCCTATCCGAAGCCAGGAGCCAGGTGCTTCCTCCTGGTCTCCCATGCGGGTGCAGGGGCCCAAGCACTTGGGCCATCCTCCACTGCCTTCCTGGGCCACAGCAGAGAGCTGGACTGGAAGAGGAGCAACCGGGACTGGAACCCGGCACCCATACAGGATGCTGGTGCTGCAGGCAGAAGATTAACCAAGTGAGACACAGCGCTGGCCCTTATATTTTTGTTCTCAAAGAAGACTCTCTCCAATGCCGAAGGGAGCTTCCTCCCCCTTTCACCAACACTCAGTTGTGTTTCAATATACTCAGTAGTTGTAAAACCTTCAAAAACTGCATCAGACCCCCTGGTCAAATCTAGACTATGAGAGGTGAAGAGAAGGGGAAGAAGGATGCGCAGTGGGCGGGTTCAATTACTTATTCACTTTAATAGTCACTGCGAACTAAGAGAAGGTGATCCAATTTCCTCATGTGTGAGCAAAGAAGTGTTTCTACAGGTCACCACAGTTTTGTGTGGCTTTAAGAGAGATTGTTTAGTGAAATGCTTTCCAAGCCATGGCAGGGATTTGCTTCGGGTTTTCAGATTTCATTTCCCCTTTCTAATGGAATCCTGGTATCTTTTTGAGGAATGACCTTCTCCACTCCAGTATGGTCTATTGTTGGCATAACCAAGGGATGACAGATGATCTCAGGCCATTCAGATGCCTCCTCCTGAGCCGCAGGAAAAGGAACCAGAAATTACTAGAATATGTGCCATGCTTACAGCCATAACCCACACATATTGTTATTATTCCGAGACTCTGGTTGTGCTTCTTGATTTCTAACCCATGAGACTACATAAACTGTTTGTTTCCATGACTTAAGATCATATCCAGCATCACACAAATTCTAGAATCCTCTATTATTTCCAATAAATTCCATTTTTTAATTTGTCAGAGTTGATTTCTCTTGCTTGTAATCAATGTTCCCAAACCGATACACAAGATCATAGTTACCTGGTCCCTACGTTGACAGTTTCATCACAGCTCTCCATGCGCATATGTGTGTGTGTTCGTGTGTGTGTATGTATATATATATGTATAAGAAGTCTCAATATGAGATCTCCAACTACTGTGTGACATTTTGACCACTTATTTAATGGCTTCAAATTTGTGTATTTTGGTGGCATCCTTTCTTACTGAAAATTGGCAACAAAGAAGATAACCACACATACCAAATAACTAGGAATTATCCATAAATATCCCTCCACTTCACTGTCTTTATCTACTACTTCACCAAGTGTTAATTATTACAATTCCTAAATATCTCTTGGGTCTAAATGCAGGACTCCATCTCTGCCACCATTGCTCCAGATGACAAGCATTTCTCTTCTGAGCAAGTACAAGAGTTGCCTGGCCCAGGGGCCAGCACTGTGATGGGTAAAGTGGGTAAAGCTGCCACTTGCAGCACTGGCATCCCATGTGGGTGCAGGTTCATGTACTGATCCAGCTCTCTGCTGTGGTCTGGGAAAGCAGTAGAAGATGGTCCAAGTGCCTGGGCCCCTGCTCCAGTGTGGGAGTCCCAGAAGAAGTTCTTGGCTCCTGCCTTTGGCTGGGCCCAGCTTCAGGCTATTGAGGACATTTGGGGAGCGGATCAGAGGATGGAAGACCTCTCTCTTTGTATCTCCCTCTGTCTGTAACTCTACTTCTCAAATAAATTAATTAATAAATATTAAAAAAAAGAGTTGCTTATCTGGTCTGCTCATAATTACATGTGCCCAATCTACTCTTCACCTATGGCCAGCAGAAAAGTCTTACTGAAACAGTAATTTAAATACCTCACACCTTTCTTTAAATACTTCATTAGCTTCCAGGGCCCAAAGACAATGTCCAGAGCCTAAAGTGCCTTTCAAGACACATAGTCTGAAGCTCTCTCTCAGTTACTGATTTGCCATAACATTTGCATGTTTGTAATCCATTCATATTGCCTCTGACCTCCAGAAAGGAGCTAGCCTTCCATCACAGTAGGTATTCCAGTTGTGTTAACATCTTAGGATTTTGTGATTAATAATTATTCCTTCTTATCTCCTAACATTAGAGTCTAAGCTACATTAAGACAGGGACCAAATATCTATTTTCATCATTGTTTCCCTGGAACTAAATATAAGGTCTGAAACACTTTAATTTGTTGGTAATGAATAAACAAAGTCAGTCTTCCTTAAGAAAACAAGAATTCCTTGAGGACAGAAACTACAGTGTGTAACACAGATCTCGAAACACAGTTGTTGATACATTTTCCACTTGGATTCAGAAAGGTATTTTTCACCTTGGTCATTAATGAAGCTTTTAAACATTTTTTATCACTCAAAATCATGTACATATTTTTGACAGCAATTAAATGTTCCATATTTTTTGAAAAATTGGCTATTCAGACTCAAAAAAACAGACATGCTACTCAATCATTTATCATAAACAGTTTATCATATGATAATTTTTTGACAAAACATTTCAGGAAAAATGAAATAATCAACTTCAACAATTAACTTTTTCATTAATAGACTACTTTAAATGTATGTTCATGAATTCTTAAGACGTTTAAGAAAAATCTAAAATTAAATGTACATTCTGTCCTCACATAACAAGTTCACGTGTCCTTGATTTTCTGGTGGTGACCCAGAAGTAGATACTCAGACTAAAATCCCAGCACCTAGGTACATCAGCCTTCCAAACTCCTTATGTTTATGAAGCCTTGCTTTAGCTGCTTTCAATTTTCGAAATATGCTCTGGTCCTTTGAAGCCTACTAGTGCCGGCAGTTGATTCTGAATGAAGATGAGCCACTTTCCCACACAACTGGTACGGGCTTCACCTACTGAATGGGGAATCTCTTTCTCCTTCAAAAGTCCTGTTTTTTTATTCTCAGAAATGAAACAATTCTTTTAGAATTAAATTCGACTTATGAATAACCTGTGTAATATATCTTACTAAAATGAATTTATATTTTTAGCAAGCTTGTATTTTTATTCTCTTTTTTTTTTTATCTAGTTGACAGGTAGAGACAGAGACAGAGAGAAATGCCTTAAGGGCTGATTCTTAGGCCAGAGTACTGTTTAGGACATCTGCTATTCTACGAGTCTGCTGTGTATCCCGCTTCCCATGTTGGATCATTCTCTCCATTTTAATTCTATCAGTTATTATTAGCAGACACTACTCTTGTTTATGCGATCCCTTTGACTCTTACTCCTATCATTATGCACAATTATGAACTGAAACTAATCACTTGGACTAGTGAGATGGCATTGGTACATGCCACCTTGATGGGATTGAATTGGAATCCCCTGGCATGTTTCTAGCTCTACCATTAGGGGTAATTCTGAGTGAAGCTCAGAAACTTTTGCAGATCAAAGTAAATGGTTGATAGAGTGAAGAGATATCCAACAGAATGGGAAAAATATTTGCGAAACACCTCTCTGAAAAAGGATTATATGTCAGCAACATAAAAAACTCAGGCCGGCGCTGCAGCTCAATAGGCTAATCCTCTGCCTGCAGCGCCGGCACACCGGGTTCTAGTCCCGGTCAGGGCGCTGGATTCTGTCGGGTAGCCCTTCTTCCAGGGCAGCTCTCTGCTATGGCCTGGGAGTGCCATACTATAAACTATAGTTTTATAATCTGTGATTACTTCAAAATTTACTGTATATGGCTGAAATGGTCATTTTTCCATTCAATTATTATTTATAGCTTTGTCTATATTCCCAATAAACTGGGGTCTTTTTGCTTTATACTTGTTAAATATCTTATTCAGTGAAGTATTAAGTCTTTTATTGTAATGTAAATTTGAAATGTTATCTGAAAAACTAAAAAAAAAAGGGACAAGAAAGCTAAGTAGAACATTGAGGGAGGAGGTTGGGTGGGAAGGAGAAAGTGAATATTATTATATGCTTAGAATTGTGTCTACAAATCACATATAAACTGGTAAAACTAATTTAAATAAAATATACAAAGTCTTAAAAAATTCTGTGCTATAATATATGGTTAGGTTAGCATCTGAAGAACTCAGTATTATGGGCAAATTCGCTTTTGCTCATTTGCTTATATAGCACTTCTTCTATAGCCCTCCTTGCCTCATAGATTGGATGAGCTATGAAGTTTTATTTAGAAGCTACAATAAGTCAATATTTTCTTGGTGGTTCTAACTCCAGCAATTATTTGTGATTAAAATACATATGCATCAATATATTGTACATTAGTAGCTTAACACTTTACAAATAGATTCCAAAGTAGATATTTCTCATAGAGGAAATTTAATTTCAAATACAGAAACCATCAATTCATAAATATCTGAAGTGGGAAAAAAGGAAATGGATATATATCATTCTCTCTTCTACAAGGCAGCTGTTTTTCATCACTTTTAAGAAGAGGAGTGAACTGAAAAAAAAATCATGCTTACACAAAGCTGCTATGAATAAAGCTGCCATGAGTATGTAAATGTGTTTGGAATTTTTCCAAAGATTTTAACCAAATATTCAAACCATAACAAGTATTCCCTGTGGCACCATTGAAGCATGCTACATTTTCACTTTATAAATGGAAGCCGAATCACACACTTATGTAAAATGACTGGTATAGCAGAAAAACAAGTTGTGTATTTAATAAGCAATCTCAAGCTTCCAATGTAGTGAAACCTATATGTAATTTATTTTCTAGTTGTCTTTTTCTCCCCATACACACACTGTTCATTTTTAAAGCTCATTACAAGGCTTTTATAAAAATCAACTTAGTCAATATACCATCACTCCAATTTCCTTTGCCCATTTCTTTGAAAAACTGCACTCCCACTTGAGAATATTTGTTGTATCGCAATGCATGAAGTGTGGTTGTATAGCATTCTGGAAAGAAGGATTTTATTTATGAAATATGTATGTTAAAGAAGCCCTAGATGTGTGTTTATATGCTATAGAGGCAGACTTTCTGCCTTCTGCAACCTGTAGGATAGTTTACAAACAAAAACCATTCACCCGTATTTTGTCTACCAAATGAAGGCTGTTGGAGTTTTCCATATGGACATTTAAAACACCCTGATACTGATTACCTAAATGAAGTGACATTATGGGCCTTTTTCCAATTTTTTTTTTTTTTTTTTGACAGGCAGAGTTAGTGAGAGAGAGAGAGACAGAGAAAGAATGTTATAGACAGTGAGAGAGAGACAGAGAGAAAGGTCTTCCTTCGTTGGTTCACCCCACAATGGCCGCCACGGCTGGGGCTGCGCTGATCCAAAGCCAGGAGCCGGATGCTTCCTCCTGGTCTCCCACGTGGGTGCAGGGACCCAAGCACTTGGGCCATCCTCCACTGCCCTCCCAGGCCACAGCAGAGAGCTGGACTGGAAGAGGAGCAACCGGGACAGAATCCGACATCCCAACCAGGACTAGAACCTGGGGTGCTGGCACCGCAGGCAGAGGATTAGCCAAGTGAGCCACAGCACTGACCCCTTTTTCCCAATTAAACATAAAGCTATTATTAAAACTTTAAGTACTGAACCTGGCAACGAATGTCAAAGCAGCCTAACCTGGAATCCCACCAGCAAACTGAAGCTGTCCAATCCGTGATGAATTTACCCATTGTTGCCTTCAGTAGAGCCTTTCCAAGCTGGGTTTCCTCTCCACTAAATTATCTTAGGGATTCCTATGATACTTCACTTTTCTTTTAATAGGTAATTGTTTAATTTGATTTGAGCTATTTATAATTGTGTTTTCTTGCATACAACTGCTCAGAACGTGTTCTACTGTTTAACAGGCTTCCAAAATACACTGTTCCCTCTCAAACAGGGGGAAAATGTTATATTGATAATTAATTTCCCCATGGAATCATGATTTGAGAAATTTTTCTTTAATTAACTTCGAAAACAAGCCAGTATTTTGCCAGTGAGTACATATTGGCTTAGGTTTTCAGTGCCTTTTAGATTTATTTTTAACCTTGGCTTTCTGTTTGTGCCAAAAAAGATCTTCTTCCTGAGGATTTTTCTCCTCTTTTGCTGATTAGCTATAGAATAAGGAGAAGCACCTGACGAGGCCACATTAAGAAGGATGCTAAGCGGTTTACAAGTCTCAGTAATTAATGACTATTTTTATCACAAAGAATATAGACTGGCTTCTTCCATCTATCTGAAACTCAATGTAAGCCCCTATAAGCCTCAATGCAGTATAATTGGTGCAATAGAGCTGAAAATGAGATGGAGGATATAATGCAGCTTCAGTAATCCTGCCTTTAGCTAAAATGGAACAGTAGAAGTCCCTGGCAGCCTCCAATGTGCTTTCCACTAAAATTTAAAGCCAGACAGCTATCTGTGGTGTTCCTTGGGAAGCCCACATCACTGTCTGTATCCTTAAATAGGGTTCAAATGTTTTAAATAATTATGTTTATGAGAATGATTTACTGAAGTAAACAATTTTTTCTCAGCATTTTGGCTTTAATTGGGTGTTTTTTCCAATTAGGAACAATCACAGACTGTGTACTTGTATCAGTTTTTATTCTGACCACCCTGTGCTTATAATGTGCTCTCAAACCTCTTGGGATGAACAAATGGGTTTTGCCTTCTCAGTGTTGTTACTAAAAAACCCACTCTCCTGTAAATCATAATATGCTAATAATAGGTCTGGGACTCAATTGGCAAATGAAAAAAAGTGTCACATTCATGAAGACATGCTAAGTGAGACCACAATAAGTGCTGAGGAATGTGTTTGCTTTAGATTTCTGGCCATCTTTTCAACAGTCTGGAGAGCACCGCAATGTCTAAACCAGCCATAATCACAAATAAGCTCCTGCTAGGTTTGTACAATTTGGCTGAAAAGAACAGTCAGAAACAAATGGCACACAAAAGGAGGGGAGGACAATACCTTCCAGGGGATTCTGAGACATGTCAGGGTCATTTTCAGAACCTGCTTTAATAGCATGTAAATATTTCACTCAAAGTCTCCTCACAGTTCCAGGCCCACCCACTGTAGACACAGAAGACTGGTTTCTTTGAAAGAAGGCTATGTTTGACAAGGGCTGTTTAAGTCATTGCTTCTCAAAGTGTCAATTTCACCTCTATAGGTTTTTTATATATTATTTGTTGAACTCAACATAAAGTTAAACGTATGTGTATAAAATCAATTGAAAATAGATCTCAGTAAAAAATAAGAGTAGAAATAAGAGAGGGAGAAGGAAGAGGGATTGGGACTATGGATGAGATGGTGTGTATGGTAGGAAGAATCATCACGTTCCTAAAGTTGTAATTATGAAGTATATGAAGTTTGTAACCATAAAGCTATATAGTTCTGCATACATTCCTACAGACTTACTTCGAAGGGTACAGTTTAAAAACTTGCCATGGGGCCCCAAATCCCCTTATGCTGGATGATAAAAAACACCATCTTAATGTTAAAGTGATCATCTGACTAGGATTAAGTGTCTGGTAATAATAATAATAGGTAGAATTAAAAAGGAGTGAATGCTCCAACACAGGAAGCAGTCCATGCATTAGACTCACAGATTGACAATCACTGTAAAAGCACTCTGACCTCAGAATCAGCCCTTAAGGCATTCTGGTCTGGCTGAAAGGTTCAAGAGAACATTTCAGGCCTGGAAACCAAGACACCATGGCAAAAAAATGTCCTACATGAAGAACCTCGGTGGGTGAGATCCCAATGGAAAGAAGTGGTCATCAAAAAGGAGGTATTTTTCTCTGAAGGGAGAAGAGAACTTCCACTTTGCTTATGGTCTTCTCTAAATACTGACAGAGTTTGTGGATTCAAAAAGCTCCCATAGGAAACTCATGTCAAAAGACTCGGGTGGTCACTGACATCATACATAAGAGTGTTAATTGCTAAATTAACAACAGGAGTCACTATGCACTTACTTCCCATGTAGGACCTATGTACTCAAAACATTGTATTATAATTATGTCTAAGTGCTGGCAAAAGATGTATCATTCTTGGGTCATTCTTTAAAGTTAATTAAATTTCTTAAAAAATAAAAAGAATGAAATTAACTTCAAGATGCAATGACTTTGAACAGTTTTGCTTTGTTGTGTTTTGTTTCTTGTTTTTTTTTTTTTTTTTTCCATGCAAATTGTTGAACTCTTTACTTAGTTAAGAGTTGGTCTTCTGTGTATAAAGTTAATTGAAAATGTATCTTAATGGAGAATGGGACTGGGAGTGGGAGAGGAGGAGGAGGAAGGATGGGAGAGTGGATGGGAGGAGAGGTATGGTGGGAAGAATCACTATATTCCTAAAGTTATACTTAAGAAATGCATGAAATCTGTATTCCTTAAATTAAAAATTTCTTTGAGGGAAAAATAATAAAAAATAAATTAAAAAAAAAGTGCTGTTTGGAGATCCACCAGTAATACCTCCCACAAGATTTATATACCAGCTGTCTGTCACCACTTTGTGGGTATCAAAATTTAGTCGGCTTTTCTAAACACATGATTTGAATTTGCCACATATTCAGAAATTAAAAGCTCCACTAGAGAAAACAAATGTAACCCACTTAAGCAGGGCTATGATTATTGTGTTTGAGGTGTGAGGGGCCATATTTTGAGCATCAGCAAATTTTAAGATAATACAGAAGAGTATTAATTTAAAAGGATATAAACAGCCCAAATATGGATGTTCTATAAGTATTTGGTAAAACTGACTTTGGTGACCAAATATAAGTGAATGTAGGGATGAGTAATTAGGAGAGGAATAGTCAACAAGGGGCAGGGATGAGGTACCATGGAGGAAGAACATAGAAAGGATTAGAAGAACATAGGAAAGTGGATAAATGCCCGCAGGACAATAGTGTCTGTCTGCCCAGGTGCTTGATTGGAGCCACTCTACATTAGATAAGGTACATACACTAAATAGATGTGAAAACTGCTTCAGAGGAACACCATATGGCTTATATTCGTTTTTAGTTCATTACTGCTTCACAATCCTTTCATTCAGGATCCTGAAAAACTGCTAATCCACTAGTCTTTTCCAAGCAGGGAATACAGTCCTGCAATTAGCTACTGTACTAGTCCACTGTAAACACACAGGGATTCTTTTCAAAAGATTTTCAATGTTATTTAAATATTATTTTAAGAAAGTATAAGTGTACATTATGGTTGCTTCATTATTGTTTAGCTTAATCCAATGCAGTATAAATATTTTCAAAAAGACCCTGTTTATTCTGCATAAGAATATCTGTAATATGGAATATTATGTCATATGTTTGATTTATTGGTCTTTCCAAGAAATCACTTATGTCAAACAATGTGTGTGCCAGAAATATCTCCATTATTGTTTTATGTTCTTCAATGTTATGAGTTGCTTTGAAAACACTAATGTTTTTTAAAGTTCAGTTCCACTGTATCTGATTTAAAATGATTTCCTCACTGGATAACCTTGGCTAGATCTGACTCAGAGCAATTCTCCACATTTTCTATAGGATTATCATAGTATTACATGGTTCTGTTGCCACAATGCTATTGCATTAAAACAATAATGCACTCAGATAGGATTCTAGATTATAAATTTTTAAGGCAAGACAATAAAATCATTTTCTATACCATTCTGGAATTGAACATTCTCATGAATTTGTTGCTATTTGTGTTTGGAAAAACCTAAGCACCCAGTTTTAGTTTTGTTTACTTCTTCAGTCTCCTATATTTTATAGAGAGTATTTTGACTTTTGTGAATTTTTCTTATTCTTACAGAATTTGAATCAATGGGTAGGTGTTTATAAAGGCTAGTATCTGATCAATAATCGACAATAAATAAAATGAATTAAATTGCATGCATCCGTGTAATGTCATACATATGTATTATAAGATCAGGAGTTCCCTGCTATTGGAAATGCTTAGTAGGAATAACAAAGTTATTGTGAATATTGTAGTAAGGATTCCTGATTCAGACAAAGGATCTTCTGAGATTCCATCATTACAAATTATCTCACTAAAGATCTGTTTCAAGATGTAAGCAGAAAATGTTTTAAGGAAAGAAATCATAATCTTTAGCATATTTTCTACTTGACATTGTGAAATGAAGTTATTGAATCATCATATGAAGATAATAGTCATAGACTCTGGAATTCAGTGGACTTGGCTTTGATGTCAGCTCTGTTTATGTGTCAGCTCTGATGTCTATGTCATGAAGTTTATAAATCCTATTACATAGGGTTAATGTAAGGATTGAGGAAAATAACATTTTTAATGTTGATAGAATTCTCATCACAAAGTGTGTGCCCTGAACCTAGCTGTTATTATCACACATATAAATCAATAGAAATAAAAGTTTTGAACAGCCATACTACTGAGAATGTTTATTAAAATTGTAAAATAAAATTGTCTTGCATATAAATTACTTAATTATAAAATTATTAAATCTTTTTTATCAAAATGTCCCTGTATTTCAATTATGACTTCTACATCTGTCAATATTTCTTTCTTTGTTTATACATCCAACTCATTCATCTTGACATTCTCTTAAATCATTTTAAATGAATCAAACGATGTGTTTTTCTTATTTGGCAGTTTTACCTTTTTCGAGCAGCTATAAATTCAGAAGGCATTAACTTTTTGTGGCAGAACTGAATAAAGTAGGAGGCCAGAGAAGAGACATTCTTGCCAGAAGAAATCTGTTTAGTATTGACTACAGAAAAAAATCTTAGCATACAAAAAATGAAGACACTGAAGACAAAATAGCAGTGGAAAAGTAGGAAATCTGAGAACTCAACAAAAATAATAAAAAGGCACTTATTAAATATTTGATTTAGGCTGAGAATTATATCCATTTGAACATTAACTGTGTGTCCAGGCTTCTTCATATTTTGGTCACAGAATTTTAGCATGGAAAGTAGCATAAAACGTTCTGTCAACCCCTCTCAATCCATCAGTGCCAAATCCTCTCTAGAACATGATAAACTCAGGCCTCTTAAACAGGGGACTACTCAAAGCATTTGCCTTGATACTAAAATCCTTCAGGAGTTATTTATTCAGAGAAAAGCTATTAATTCCAATTTTATAAATAACCCTCATATAAGACCTAGCTTTTGTTTACTAAAGGAGTGAGCAATGAAAACTCACTGTATTTCTAATTTTTCACTGATTTTATTCATTATTATTGAAAAAGGAGAAAGTTAATGCCTTCACACAGCAAATATATAAGTGTCATCAACTATAAGAAGTAACTAATCAAATGAACACAAACTTAGATTCATGAGATTTTAAAATATTCTCCAAACCAAATTCTTACAAAACAGAAATAATTCGTTCTCCTTGATACCACATTTTATCAAGTTGCACTAGTGGTCCATTGGCAATACTCATTGTTTAACTTCATCATTTTTGGTATCAGAATCTTGCCAAATAAAAATAACAAAATGATTCCTGTTTTTCCTTTTCCTCCTCCTATCAAAGTTATATCTGGTTCTGCCTGTTTCTTCATTTCCCCTAATGCCCAGAATTCTGCACATCCAGGCAATTCTTCACATTATTGTAATGCAAAATCACCAGAAAAGTGCAAGGAAGAAATTGCACCAGAGGATGGTAGATAGGAAAGAAAGATTTCAGGAAATTCGAATGTCAAGATTTGATAATGGGTTATTAGGCACAGAAGGTAGCATAAGTCTTTCAAAGAAATCTGTATCTATACAGATTTTGGGGGTGTTAGAAGCACCTAAAATGTACTCTCAGAAAATTTCCATCATGCAATACAGTATCGTCAAAGTCCTCATGTTGTGCTTTCAATTTCTACATTTATTCATTCTATGTAATTACAGATCTGTGCCATCTGATCTACGTTTCCCCATTATCACCCCCCCTAAACTTTTCACCTACCTACGTCATTTCTATGCATTTTGCTTTCAAAATATTTCTTTATTTATTTTATTTGAAAGGCAGAAAGAGAGCAAGAGAGCAAAAGAGAGAGACAGAGTTTGTATAAACTGGTTCATTTCAGAAATGCCTGCAACAGCCAGTGCTGCGTCATGCTAAAGCCAGGAACCAAAATCTCATTCGAGGTCTCCCATATAGGCGCCAGGACCAACTACTTGAGCTTCACCTGCTGCTTCCCAGGGTCTGCTTAAGCAATAAACTAGAATAGAAAGTGGAGCTGGGGCCCACATCCTGGCTCACTTGGCTAATCCTCTGCCTGCAGCACCGGCACCCTGGGTTCTAGTCCCAGTTGGGATGCCAGGATTCTGTCCCGGTTGCTCCTCTTCCAGTCTCTGCTGTGGCCCAGGAAGGCAGTGGAGGATAGCCAAGTGCTTTGGTCCCTGCACCTGCATGGGAGACCAAGAGGAAGTACCCGGCTCCTGGCTTCAGATGGGCGCAGCGCACCGGCCATAGCAGCCATTAGGGGAGTGAACCAACGGAAGGAAGACCTTTCTCTCTGTCTCTCTCTCTCACTATCTATAACTCTACCTGTCAAATTAAAAAAAAAAAAAGTGGAGCTGGGACTCAAATGCAGGCAGGTGCCCCAAACAACATTAAACACTATATTTTTAGATTACAAATAAAAGACATCATGTGGCATTTCTCCTCTGTGACTGTTATTTCATTTAACACAAAGTCCTTCAGTTTTACCCTTGTAGTCACAAACAGCATGATATCCTCTACCAAATGTTTTTCTTTGCCCGGGACAGGACTAAAAACTGATTGCTTGAATCATGCCTGTGTTATTTATGTTTTTCTGTAACACCCACTTTTTAAAACCACTTTATTGGACATCCAATACATTTGGGGGATGGGCAGGAGGGATTAGTGGGGAGATTCCATATAAATTGTTTATATTGGAGCAACAGCTAACAGGGAACCAAAGTTGCATACAAAAAATTTGAAAATTTAATATGTAAATTCATAAGAATATCCAGTTCAGCAGTGACAATGCAAAACTTTTAGGAAAAACAATATAAAGTAAAGAGAGAAACAGTAGGACTCCGCAGTTGTTTACATCTATACAATCACTAAAGAAAGAATATCATAAACAATGCAGAAGATGAAGCATGCTAAGTAACATTTTCAGGAAGTGTTTCCCACTGCAGATTCCACCTTCACTTACTATACCCGTGGTAGCCACCTGTATGGTGGCTTCAAAATTATAATACCACTTCAAAAATTCAGTATACAGTACAGGCTGAATTGCATGATGTCTATACCAAGCCACCTCAAAGGATCAGATTTTGAAACAGGTTTAGTAGAGATTTGTGTTGTAGACAAAACTGAAAGGTCATCAGGAAAAGAGTTTAAGTATAAGAAGGCGTAATTGTATCCATAGATTCAACTGAGTTCCAGAGTCTTGCATACCATTTTCTTTGTTCACTAACTGTGCTATTAGTACCCATAATAAATCTAGAGACTGCATATCCATGAACTTTTGTGTGATGTGCTAATCATCATCTCTGCTTAGAGGAAAACTCAGGAAGGGAGACATAAAGAGCTCTCTCTCTTTTGAGGTCTTTAAAAATATCCCAGGATGAGTGGAATGGTACCAGCTTACCCTTTCTCTCACCCCAAAGGGTAGTAGAACTGAAGCAAACAGTAAGCATTACTTATATCCCAAGCTCTTCACATATAACGTTTCCTTTAACTCCTGCAACAGCCAAATGCAATAATGCTCTATGATTTATCTTTATAAACAAAGAAGGTGTGCCTTGCAGAGTTATGTGCCCCCAATCACTAGCTGAGCAATTAGTATTTGGCATAAACCAGATCTAATAGAGTGCTTTCTTCTTTTTTTCAATTCTTGTTGCTCTTCATGCTTTCCTTTCTTTAATTGCTTTGCCATCTTTAAGAATATGCCTCCTCCCAAAGCCAACAGTGTGGCACATCAGGTTAAGTTGCCACTTACAATACCAACATCCCAAATTTGAGTGCCTGTTCAAGTCCTATCTACTCCACTTACAATCCAACTTCCTTCCCGTTCGCCTGGGCAGGCTCCAGAAATTGGTCAAAGTACTCGGGCACCTGCTACCATGTGGGAGATCAGGATGGAGTTCCTGGATTCTGGCTCATGAGTTCAACTTGGCCCAGGCCCAACTATTGGAGCCATTTGGGACATTAATCAGCAGATAGAAGATTGATCTCTCTCTCATATAAACAAATAAAATCTTTAAAAAGGAGTATGCCTTCTTAGACTGTGTATTGTGTTTGCTTTTCTATCAAAGCTATTATAAAAACAATCGTAGCAGTGTCATTATTTAAATAACACACCCAGGCTAATTCAGTAAAATAATATCTAAAACCTTAGTTAATATAAAATAAATACCCTAATGATTAGGCTTATATACTAAATCCAAACAGTAAAAAACTCAAACGCAACACTTATTTTTTCCCCAGTGTTACAATGCTGTACATAGACTCTAAATTAATGTTAGTTTTCTGTCTCTGAAGCCATTGAGAACATAATAAACTATATTTAATATATATCAATGGTATGTAAACTTTATTACAACACCTGAAACAATTTCCAGTTTATTTATGATGCATATTCTTGTTTTCAGCCAATTCCCTGACTGTGACTTTTAAACAAGAGTTTAATAGAATTGTCTTGGTTCAAAGCTGTAGGGTCACTGGGCTTCCCCGTTGCTCTCCTATACCAGCATGCTCATTTTTAAAGTCCTAGAAATCACGTGCAGTGAAAGGAGAAACATTTTTTCTACCAGGGTTGCAAAGTTTTCAAATACAAATTGTGGTAGAATTTGCATACCGATTTAAATGTTCTTTGGCCTATTATTATCCCAGTATTCATAGTATGAGAGTCATCTAGGGAAGAAATCAGATTAAATTTAAATTCTCTACCAGGATAATTACCAATTGCATTTAGTTTTTAGGGTAAGTTATTAAAGAAACAAGAGTTATCTTCCTGTAGATGACAGACATTAGCTAAAATCACAGTATGACCTTCCTGTCATAGCTTTAGATTAATATCTTTCCCTGGTGGGATATGCTTGCTTTCTTGCTGCCTTAGCTAACAAGTTTCCACACTATCTACTGAGATCTGATGTCTATCTGCACGCAGATTTTTCCTGTGAAAAGTTATGTGGTTATGATTCTAAAATAATCCTGATGGGTAAATGTGGGTATACCAGTATTCGCCGGTGATGTTTTAAAGAAATTCTGAATGGGTCTGAACTCACAGGCTCTTAAAGAACTGCGAAGCTGGATCTACTCCTGGATGCTGCCTGCCAGCTCCAATTTCGTTACTTTACAGGACTAATATTCTTTTAAGGAAGGGCATTAACTTACCTAAAAGGAAATGGTGTGCTTGTAATGATAAATGAACATGACTCTTCTACTTGATAGAAGGGCACTTGTTCTGTCTAAATTGTATATTCTTTTGTAAACAGACTCTCCAGACATCTAGCTAAAGGAATCAAGGCCCTGTACAGATGGTGCCAGACCTTTACTCAGAAATGCATGCACTTGATTTATATTAAAGTTTTGATATTTAACCTTCTGTCTGAACCTTAAATCCAGGCCCCAGGGCAAAGACAAATGCCTTCATTTTTTAAATTTAAAAATTTGTTTCAAACTATGGAAGAGAAATTAAAATCCCAGAATGACTTGAGTCTGTGAACATAAAAATAGCCCTCTAGCACAGGATGCATTTATAATGAGAGTCATAATCTAAGGCTCAGTCTCTCTAAATGAGAATGAGAATCAAAAAGAATTGGAGGAAAAAAAAAGTTGTGTCTGTAGAAAGACATATGTAAAGCCCTATGAAGATAAAAACCAAGCAAACCCAATTAAAATTCAAGCTTATTTAAATACATCTTTTTACCCAGTTCTTCAACACACATACAAATATACACATAAAAAACACAATACAACCTAAAATTATGCTATCTAGAATTTTTAAAAAGTAATTACAGGACTTAACTCATATAGCAGCCAGAGAAATTATCACAGGTTGTAGCAACTGCCACCGTAAGAATTGGTTTCAATTCAGCCTTTAATGAGATCAGCATTTTCCATTCATTTTCATGGGTACCTACTTCTGTAATGAAAGGGATTAATTTGAAGCTCCTAGAAATGCATCACCT